>NC_080670.1:163541511-163676079 GCF_030247195.1 Topomyia yanbarensis
GCCAGAACTTTGGCACATTTTCCGGCTGAACTTGCTGGTCCGTGTTGATAATTGATTTGTAATGAACTCCATGCCATCTTGGAATCTTCAACCTGGAGCAGAGATAGCGGATATATATGTATTTCTAACGTCTTCACATTTAATTAGAAAATTCAAAAGTCCAGGAGCAATGTATTCACCGCCGTGCTGTTTGTTGACGCCATGTTGAATGTGTCTGATTTTTTCACATTGTATGTACCCGTAATAATAATGTGTTTTACACATAACGCTAGAAGTATGTGATGGACACATAATATGTATGTGGGGCACGCTTGAAAGTTATTCATTTTGTATTTGAAATTCATCGGTGATTGTATAAGTTTTATTTGATGCATATGAATCTGATGTGCATAATCGTTTTTAAAATTTAGGTGTTTTTTCACATGAAACGTACGTGATTTTTTGGCTCAGTGTATGTGAATACCTTATTCGCGATCTAACGCTGGATGTTGACCATCAGATGGCACGAGAGGGCAATGATTTTTTTTTATTTTCATCTGTCAAAACGCATCGAAAAGTATTTTTTTTTAATTTTATAAACTTAATCAATATTATTAATCAATGTTATTTCAGTTCATACTAAAATGAAATTACGAACAGAGCACTGTCCGCGTGAAATTAGCCAGCCCAGACAACCTTGGACATCCTCCATTCCGTAACCTTCTTGCACATGGCAAAAAGGTCCTGTTCGACACTATGAGTGCGATCTGGGGTAGCGGTGATCTATCTGATTCCTGGAGGGAAACGATAACATTCTTTTCAAGATTGTCATTCTATTAGTCTCCTTAGGTGCTACGGTAAGATTATCGAGAAACTGCTTAATTAGTGTCCTTCCTGGAGGATAATGAGTTGCTCGATGAGCACCAATGTGCCTTCGGTCACGGAAGAGGTATACACTTCGGTGCACTTGGAGAGATAATCGCCAAAGCACGGGTCGACGATCTTCACATTAACATCGCAGCTTATAACACCGTCTAGCGTAGAGGAATTCTCGACCAATTTTTGGATTGGCTCACAAATGGGAAACTTATCCGCTCGACGCGCCAACTAGATTTCATTATTGGTACCAGTCAAATGATGACAAAAGTATTTTAACACTACATAGTTTAACAAAATATTAAATTACAAGTGATAAGAAAACACTCGTTCTGTCGGTTGACACTAAAACATTCAGTCGAACTCGATGTTTTTAATTGCGAATTATTGAGATCCGGAATTGTATTGTTGAGGTTAAGTTGATTGTTTTAGATACGGAAAATGTCTACCTACAAATTGGATTTTTCAGTGGATAACCTCGACTGTCAACATCTGCATTCTTTAATCCAGTGAGTTTCGCCAACTATCGTGTTTTCTATCGAAATTTATATCTCTGAATTTCATTTTATTATAAACTGAAGCCGGAAGAACGAATACTTAGTGATGTAGCAAGAAATTTACCATCTAGATATTTTTCAGCGGTAGGAATCATATTTTCTTCATCAATATTACTTTTCATTAGAAGAAATAACATTTCATTATAATGTTGATTGATTTTATTAAAGTCAAAATTTACTTTTCAATGCGTTTTGACAAAAGAGATTATAACTGCTAGAGGGAGCAAAGTGCTACTGTCTCCTTGTTATCACGTACTGAAACATGGGGTCTCGCTCTAGCATATTGTATCCAATTACATTGACATGTGTGTACCCGGGGCAATATGTGTCAAACTAATGAGCCTAGCATATGTAAGAGTGAGATAATAAACCATCAGTGTTAACAGCGACATGCGACCTCTAGTAGTTATAATCTCTTTTTAAAAACATCATCATTACACTCTCGTGCCATCTTTCGGTCCACATCCAGCTTCATATCGCGAATTGGAGTTCCAGCAGAAAAACACGCGTAGAAGTTCCTCAAGAACCTATACTTTCGGGTCGCCATGAAAGGAACTTTATCAAAATGCTCACGTGAGTCAACCGGTTTTAAGAAAGCTGTATTTTTTCCTCTTAAATTTTAACAGTAAAAGTTATTTCAAAATTGTAATGTACCTAATTATAAGGCATTTAAAAGAAATTAGTCAAATTTAGCAAAAAAAAAAAGAAATTAGTCAATTAATTATTAATTAATTGTTAAATTTGACACACTGCCTAAACGCCCTTTTATTTTCAAATGGGGCTAGACATTGAAAGCTATAATGAATTCATTGTTAAAACACACACTTGAACACTGATCACGATAGTGTTAAAAGAGACCTTGTGTGTAAATCTAGAGCTTAAATTTATACTTTCGTCGTTTTCATACAAATATTAAAAATGACTTAGTTGTCCAACAATGTCATCACCCCTTTAATGCTCGTGTCCAACGAATCGTTGCACGGTTAATAACTATGTATCACGAAACTATGCCCCGATGCGGATAGATTTCAAACTGATAATTCGCACCCGGCATCCCTTGCGAACCATCGATGATACCAACGTAATTGCAGTGTTTCGCATTGCGCGTCCAGTGGATCATGTGCCCGGACAAAACACACCAGCAAACCGCCAAACCAGCTGTTGATGCCCCATTGTCATGCTAGAGTGAAGCTGACACGAAGAGATTACGAAACATCGTGATTTCTATTCAATTACCTACTACCCGAAAAAATGAATATGTACCTCGGAACAAAAGTGGAGGATAGCTGTGCTTCCGAAGTGCGACTCCTCAAGATAGATGGATAGCTCTGCTCTAACGACACTTTAATTACACACCTCGCGGCAGAAAATAATGACCTTCGGGTGCACCTAACTACTGTTGGATTCAGGGATCTGATAAAGTTAAGCTGCCTGCGGGTTTTCGGCGTCCATTGGGTAACAGTGCTTTATTGGCTGAGATACTTACCTATCCATAATAAAAACCCGGCAGAGTTTCGGGATGTTTCAAATGAATCTAGTAATTCGTCAGACCAGAGGTACCTAATCGTTTATTGAAATATATTTCAGATTAGTCTAAATTATAGGGTTGCCAATCAATCACGCTGGTTGATTTAGCTATTACTACAGTTCGGGGAGGGCTGTTTGGGCTTAATAAATAGACATACTTTATGCTCCATTATTTTGATCACAATCGGCTGCGTTGGTTGGTTCGTGTTGTGGCGTTCGAGTCAAAAGATGCCGGTAAAATGATACGGGGAGTGACACGAAGACGCCCACTGCACCCACAGTTCGGCCGTCGACTCCCCAAGTCAATTTCACTATATCGGGCAGTTTTGCCATCATGCAATTTCTATCAATTTTGTTCAGTAGGTAGGCACATTCTAGTGTCAGTGCGTTGCACGTAATTTCTGCAAAATATCGGTCGGTGGAAAAATGTACTCTGAGAAGAAGCAATATTATGGTCGCAAGTCCATGACATACTTTTAGATAGGTACCTATAGGTACCAACAGTAAGAGTTCGTTTGTTGACAGAGACTATTTGCGCCCGTATTTCTTTTTTGCTACCCGGCTGCCGGCGTTTCTGATTCGAGTTTTACCAACAGTCACATAAACTGCCTCGCGGCAATTCATGCGAAGCAATCTACGAAAGTTATGCAATTAGGGGTGCGATGGTTTTCCGTTCCGCTTTGCTGCTGCGGCAAAGGTCGAGAACCTGCCACGGACGGTCCCAGGCGGAGTACGGCGCTAGAGTTTGATCGATATCCGTCCGATGTAAGGCAGCAGCATTCTTTGGCGAATTAGAGTGACCTTGACTCGATGGATTTTATTCAAATATGCAAAGGGAGTAATAGGTCATGGGACACCTGACAATACAAAGGAAGGAGAGAGTACGCGTATTTCTTGATGGTGGTGGAAAAGAATGGGCTATTGTTTGCATGATTCTATGCAATCTGCTTCTTTCGTAATTTTGTCGCTCGTCAGTTTGGACATTGATATAATTTTATTAATAGGTATAGGTACATGGCAGTTTTATTCGATATCGTTTAGTATTCATTAGTTCGAATATATCATTGTGTCACGAGATCGATTAGAATGAAATCGAACAAATACACGAACCGTGGACAAAATAACTAAGTTTTATTATACAATTATTACGTTTCAGCTATAAAGCAAACTTTATTTATGTTTTAGCCTGGAAATAAATAGGGTTGGTTGATAAACGTCGCTGCTTTCCATTGATTGTCATGCAAAAACTTCGTTCAAATCAAGTTAACCCCTTCATGCCCATGTTGTTTGTGGACAACAACGTTTTTAAACAGCTATAACTTTTGATTGAGGCAAGATTTGCTCACAAAAACAAGTAAAGCTTATAAATGTGACTATTGCCTTTCATTTGAGAATTAACAGTGACAAGGATAAGCCCCATAACTGAATTTATTAGTCTGATTGGATTCCGATGGAGCAGTGCTGCCAGAGACAGTTTACGTTGACGACGGAAAATGAATTTTTCATATATCTTCGTTATGTTGCAATATTATTGAAAACTGATAAAACTTATCAATTTAGACTGCCTTTGGTTACGTTTTTCACGCAATTGGACTATTGAAAATATTTTACGAGCGTTGTATTGAGCATTGGAATGTGAAAATGGTGGAGCTTCTAGCACTGCGCGGGAAGCACCTATCTTTATGAAAAAAGGCTTTTCGTGTTTCTTGACCCCATTGTTTTCAAAAAAAAAAAAATAGTTTTGAAACTTTACATGCACTAGAAAAAAGTTGGGCATGGAAGTGTTTGTTGAGGTGATCTTTCTAACATAATAACTTTTGAATCTGACATCTATCTGACGGCCAACTCGATCATAACGTAAACAAAAATCTATCTTGAGCAAAATTTCATTAGACTTCTGAAAAGCTTTCCGCAAAAATTTAGAGAAGGATTCCAGCTGAATACCGAGCTTCGTAACATCCACCTGCTCGTAAAGTTCAGGAGTTTCTTCGTAGGTCTGAAGATCCAAAAATGCAAACTTTTCTGCAGGTCTATTGATTAAGAAATAGCTTAGATAAAACGATATAAATAAAGAAAAAAATAAACAAAGATTACAGAAAAACTATCAATAGGTTTACAATGAAATTCAAGAAAATAGAGTATAATTAAAAACATTCAAAATGATGATTATCCTCAGTGTTAGCATTAGAAAGTGATTTTTTTTTATAACGTGATAGTCTTAAGAACCTTTGTAACATGTTATGTAAAAAAAAACCCCGGCGTAAAAAAGCTTTTGCAAATGCCGTGTCAAATAAACGTTGTATGAAAAAAAAAATTAAGAGATAGCTGCTCGCCGAACTTGTTCATCCGCTCTGCCTTAATAACATCTATGATATTACCCTTCCACAAACTATTCCGTTTACTTTCCTTCGCAATGAGACTAAGTATCCTGCTTTCAACGGTTTAGTAGATTCGAGTCAGTGTCTACGCTTGGTTATGATTGATATATTCACTCCTCTCCCTGTCTTCCACAGCTTCTGCCCAACTAACGAATTTGATTCGCTAGTTGAAACGATTGATATAAAACCAAAAATCGTATGTTAGTAGTTTAGATGCTGTTCACATCTCTAACTGTTGTCAGTTTTATTGTCAAAGAGAATTCGACACAGATCTTTCATTAGGGCCTAAGTCGCAATGTACTCAAATGGAGAAAAATTAGTTTCAATATTCGGCGATGCTTTTCTAAATGTAGTTTTTATTGTAGGTATAAATTACTTTATGGCCATGTTTTTCCTAAAGCATCTTTGGTTGAACCTTATGACAATATAACAAAGAATTTAATTCCTATGTGCTTTTAGTGGGTAGAAACTAAAAAAATGCTTACGTCTAATTTGCATTCCAGTTGTGATTTCGCCCTTCAGCAACCACCATTTGCGAAAGGGCTAAACCGTAAAATTAATTTTCAGAAGGGCGCGGTAAATGGGCTAAACTGACTCTGTCTTGCTGGGTAGGGCTGGGTAAATGGGCGAGCTTGACAGTATACTTTTTAATAGGGCTCAGCAAATGGGCGTATAGAAACCCAATGTAAATGAAAGGGCGCGTGCATCTTTTCTTCAAATTTCATGAAAATATCGAAATATTCGAATGTTTATGTGCAACAACTATCGAGTAGACATGATCATAGTAGATATTGCTTATCATCTATATAATAGAACAGCCGTTTCTAGAATCATTTTGTGAATAATAGCCGTACGCCCCGGTTCTGTATAAAAATGTAAGTTTAGCCTTTATATTCCATATGAGAAGAAGGGCCTAAGTCGAAATCTCGAAGAAAATGCATGTTTCGCCGTTTTGTTTTCTTTAATTATAAATCGAACTAAACACCATTTTAACTAATTTTCACCTCAATCGTGTAGTATTTTTGTCACATAATGTCATAATAGCGAAAGCGCAGTTTGTTTTCATTTGCGATTTAAGCCCTAATTTCCCAACTACAAATATATTTAAAATGACCGTTAAAGCGGGCGAAGCTTTGTTTTTGAGTGTTATGTCTGTTGGTCTGTGCTGTGGCCACATTTGAAATTATGGCGCCACTGACATATGAACAAGCATATGGGGGATAGACCACTAGTGAAAAATTGTTCCCAAACCTGAGGGGTAACCCACCAGTAAATGAGTGTTTGGGACTGTGAATAAAAGGTGGAGCTAGTGTTCTGAGAAAATTGTCGGATCGATGTTTTTTTAGGGAACTCCCTCATAGTGTTATGTCTGTTAGTCTGCGCTAATAGATCGATCTCCGCATCTTTGACAGTAGCAATTTTCGACCTCCTTGAAGAAACCTAGTCCCTAACTTCATCTAGATGCTGCATGTTCGCTGGTACCCGACGACCCGCGACTGGTAATGTCCCGTCGCAGTCTACTCAGTCTAGTCCCCGGCGGTGAATCTAGCTTACGCCGACGAACAGTTCCTCGACAAAAGAAATTATCACGATCCGATTCTTCATGGATTTCGCTCTCGAATTAACCGGTAGGGTGCCGTGGTCGGTCCGACGATTCCGGGTGGAGTGTAACGTCCAGTTCGCAGGCTCCTCGGCGACCCATACTCGGTGTTTTATAGCGGTCTACTCGACTAGTCTCCGGCGGTGAATCTTGCCTACTCTGGTGGAGAGTTTTCCCGCGGTGATTACTCTCCCGAAACCGTTACTCACTGTTCATCACGCCATTTCCGCTGTAAGGCACTCATGCGGTACCACTCTGTTGACCGCGATCCATGTGTTCACATCACTTGTCATCCTGTAGACATTATCCGAGTTGACGTCCGGCCCTCCAGTTTCGAACAACTTTCAGCGTGTCGCTTCGAACCTCGGACATTTGCCTTTGCCGACTATTCGCAGGCGTAGTCGACGTCATTATTGAAGTTCAACCGGTCGTCAATTAGCTTGCCCAATTGCTTCAGTGCACGCTTCGATGTAAACACATGCTCTCCGACGTCGATCTACATACGCTGAACTGTTTTGCAGTTGCTGACCAAAACACTTCCGTCTTGTGGTGAGCTATTTGCAGCTTGATCGTGTTCATCCAGCTCTCGATCGAGTCTATTGTCTCCGTGACCGACACCTCCACTTCTCTAAGTATCTCACCCACTACCGTTAGTGGCACGTCATTCGCGAAACCCACGATTTTCCTGGATAACCGCAAGGTTAAGACTCCATCGTACATCCCATTCCAAAGAGTTTGACCGAGAAATAAGCCTTGAGAAACCCCCGCTGTGATTCCATTGACTTTCACCCTTTGTTCGTCTCGTACAGCAGCACTCTGCTCTAATTGTAGCTCTTCAGGATCTGGTATCTATGCCGGGAACCCACGTCACTTGTCATTTTGCGCAGCGCTGCAGCGATGGCTTCCCAACTGGTGCTGTTAAATGCATTCTTCACATCTATCGTGCCCACAACGCAGTATCGATCTCCTCTTCGCTTCTGTTTAGATTCCTGTACAGCACTTTCGAGCACTGTTCGAATTGCATCCACTGTCGATGCTCCTTTGTGGAATCTGAACTGTATCTTGGACAGTCCGCGCTCACCCTCCATGCATTTCGTCAACCTGTTAAGGATGATTCTTTACAGGAGTTTTCCGAGTGTATCAAGCAGACATATGGGACTATACGAAGCGGAATCGAACGGTGGCTTCCCTGGCTTCGGCAGCAGTGCTAGCTTCTGTACTTGCCATATTTCGGGAAAGTTGCTTCCATTTAAACTCTTCTGCAGCCCCCTCCTGAACATATCCGGATATGCTTGGATCGCAGCTTTCAGCACCACGTCTGGTATTTCATCCGGACCGGAGGCTTTCTTTGATTTCAGTCGCTTCGATTCTTCTGCGTACACATCGTTAGTCACTTTCCGATCATCCGCGTTTGCTCCTTTTTCTTCGCCGTACGGTGTCGGTGGCCAGATAGTTGGACCGTGCATCGGGAAAAAAAAAACCCTCAACGATTATCTTCAGTTTAACCGGGCACATTTCGGCTGATGTCGTCGAGCCCTTCATTTTCGCTATCAGAACTCGGTACGTATTGCTCCAGGGATTAGCGTCTACTTCTCGGCACAGCTCCTTATGACAATCCGAATTTGCTAAGCCTGATCTCTCGTTGTAAAGCTTCCCGAAACGCTGCCTTGCGCTATTCTCTATTTGGCTCCGATATTACTCTTTGTGTTCGCCTCCTGTCTCTGAGACAAGCAGCGTTGAAGGCTTTCCTCTTCCATTTTCGCTCGTCAGTCATCCTTCTCCGTGCTGCAGCAGGATTCCGTCGACCGATACGGTAGCGAATCACCTGATGGTCGCTATACGTATATGTTTTGTATACTCTCCAATCCATGTTCGCCGTCAATGAAGGGTTGCAGAATGTGACGTTGATGATAGACTCCCTCTCGTCTTTCCGAAATGTGCTAAGGGAGCCTTCATTGCACAATTGTATATCTAACTTCGCTAGGGCTTCCTGCAGGAGACACCGTCTTGTGTTGGTTACTCTACTGCCCTACTCCACAGCCCAGGCATTGAAGTCATCACCAATGACTGCCGGCACTGTCCGGCTTAAAGGAGCGTAACAGCTGCACACAAACACGCCGTTGATCACGAAGCCTTCGTATGAGCGTTCTATCACTTCTTGAACGGGGAATCTGCCCATAACTTGTATCACAACCTTTCCGGATCTATCCGCCATCCAGTTACTGTTATCAGGGGGACTTGATACGGCTCGGAAATCAAAGCGACGTCACACATAGTTTCTGTGCGATGTCACAGTGATTCGGATTTATCTGCGTTACCACCATTACCGTTGGCCTGCAGTCGCCCTCTAGTAGGTAGAGCATTTAAAGTTACCCGTCTGATGGTCGTTTCCGTCCGCTGGAGTGCAAAGCATGTACTTCGGCCTCTGCGTGCAGTCTCCCGCAAGATGGCCTGGCTCCCCATATTTCCAGGACATCCCGGATATATCCGGTCCTTTGCAAGCCCCTGCCAAATGTCCAAAGCCTAAACGGCTCTCAAAGGGAATCTCGACCATCCAACCGTAACTTTGCCTACCTCCAGCGCCTTGTCGGCAGCGATTACCGGCTGCCTCAGTGCACCTGTTAATCGTGGGATCCTTCTTCAACCCGAAGAGCATCTCATCTTTTTGGGCACGTCTGATTCTTATCCCGGTTTCCCTTCAATTTGTGTGTACCCCACTATTTAAAGGTTGTATTTGCCTCACCGTGTCATTTTTCGTTACGACGCAATAAAAAAAAATATAAAAAATTGAACCAAATTCATCTATTGTAGGACTTTAAACAAAGAACCTAAACCCACTTACCTTTTTAATGCGATAATTTTAATAAAAAAGAAATATCTTGTAGTCAAAAGAAAAATAAACAAAAATCAAATCCAAAATTGTAGAAACACACTTGTTGTCATTTGAGAATTTCAATGTACACTAATAAAATGCTGTCATGCCACCATTATCATTATTTTCGATGCCTTCCATGACACACTGATATTAAATTGCGTTACAGACACTTTATACACAGATTTGTGGAGACAAAAACAGTAAAACTAGCAATCATGAACATTTCCTGGCATCACGGAAGATCCCATAAGCTTTGCATGGACTTCCCCCTTTGCTTCCCCTCTCAATACCCTCATGCTCGTTTGGCTGCACTTTTTGACACTTCGTTAGTCTGTGTATAAAGTGTCTGTAGTTTGCGTAGTGCTTCCGATTTTCGACAACAGAGGGAGGTCTCAAAATGCTTCTCATCTCTGCCAATGAAAACATTCGCGCTTCTTGTCGTTTAAAAATCCAACGACAACGTCATTAGTGTGGTAGTATTTCGTAAATTTGCTGGCAAGTATCCTGCGGCCAACATTGTCCTGTTCGTAATCTGTTAACAGGTCTTATTTTGATAATAGTTGTTTATGTCATTGACCAAGTAAGAGGATGTCCTTCGTTTTAGTCAAAAATGTCGGACGTTTCTTCAATGAACGTCCGACATTCCGAAAGCGGCGCTACTGTCAAACGTAAGGCGTAAGCAACTATTGTCAAAATATGGGCTATCAAGCATATTACGAACAAGGCTATATAGGCCGTAATAAACTGGATTTGACGTTATCGTTCCTAGCATGTTCCTATCCAAACCTGAATTGACAATCGATTAAATAGTCGTTTCCGCAAAAGTGTACCTCCAAACTGATTGCAACTCAAGTCTAAAATTAAAACATATGCCACCATTACAATCATCGGCAAACATCCACCGCAAGCCAACGAGGCTCGTTTATTTTCACACATTTCTCCAAGCTAAATTATCAATTCGTGACGCGTAAATACTTGCCGATGGCTTCGGTTTGTGGAAGCTTCAACAGAGGATGCTGTTGGCGGGAGGATCGTTCGTGATGTCAAAAACATTTACCCCCTAGCCCACCTCTCCCCGTCCCTTTACGGTATGTTTATTTCGGTTATGTAAATTGCCTCCCAAGGGGTAGATCTTCTTCGCCCGCAGGCTGGTCGATTATTAGCTAGACCCTCGCGTAGACGTCTGCTTAATTCGTGATCTCGTGATTCGGTGGAGCTTTTTTTTAGACCGTCGTCGTCGCCGTGCGTCGAGGATGTACCACCTGTGGTGTGGTGGTAAACACGGGTAAAACGAATGTTTGCTGAGTTGCAAATTGGAGAAATTTATTTGCCGTTATCGTGCGAAAATATTTCAATGTGACGGATCCCATTGCGGTGATATCCGTTTATGATCGAGGGAAATTTCCTCCAAAGTTGAAATTTTGTAAATAAATTGTAGTTTCAATTCTAATTCACTGACTTGCTAATTTAGTTTTCACCAGGTTTCATTATTATTGGACCAGTGTATGAATAGTTCTCTATTGGGTACTAACCGTTTGTTGCGAATTAGAAATGTGCTTTTCGAACGAGTTATTCTATAATCTAGTCTTGCTTCCAAAAGCCTTTGCCCACTTCGTGCCAGCCAGGATATGTTGCATAACTTGATCCATTAAGAATAATTGCAGATATTTAAATTTACTATGATTAACGCCATGGGAAAATATTTGTGATCGTAAAAGGGCGTTCACTAGGACGGTGCACCAATAATTCCGTTAGAGCATAAATCTGTCCCGCTTCACTGTCTGAATGACTGACTGACTCACTGACTAAACTCAGTCGTGTGTCGTGTCGTGACAGTCGCATAATTCTCGCTTTACCATGCACTTTCGGAAGATCACACAGTAGCGCTTCATGGCCACACAGCATGCATATGACGGGCGGCTTGCCTGGAACAGGTTTAACGTGTATCGTTCTCCAGCATAAATCAGCCCAAAGCTCCATAATATGTACGTTGATCAGTAGCATGACGATTATCGATTCATCACGGAAATTTAAAAACATCTGATGGTGTTGCTTTGGAAGAAATGTGATACTTCCTGTTATTGTACCTGTGGGTTTGGTCAACAACAAACGAATAACCAAGGATAGCTACTATACTGTATACATAACTTTCGAATTGGTCGCTTTTTGACCTATTCATATTGTTTGTTTATTATTCATTAGACCGTCAAAAGAAATATAGAATGGTGCGGCAAAAACTCGTGCAATATCGATTACATTCCATGACTAAATAGTTGCCACACACAATATGGAGAGCGCTCAGTTAAATTATGTAGAACATAACTTTAATATTAGATATATATAGGCTCCCCAGGGCCCTATTACTGTTGTCCACGTAATCAAACACGTTCGATAATTTTTCCCCTAATTGCAACCTAGTTATACGATCCTATAGTTGAACTGCGAAATGCGCACAAAATTGCAAACTAAACAATTAGAGAAAATCCATTACCCGATAGTAAAAATCACGTACTAATTTCTGTTGCATTACACAATGTCCTACGCCACAACCAGCCCTATCTGAGGTATGGTTGATCCGATAGTTCACGTTAAATGACCAGTTATGTTATTTTAATAGTTAGGCGGACACAAAAACCGCAAAACTGGCAACTCTTATTTCAGACATAAAATGCATCCTATGCATATGTTCAAGCTCTAGTGAGTGACTCCATTATTAACGTTTTAAGTAAGATCTTATATGCACGTGTAGCGAAACAAATTCAACGGCACGAAGTGTTTTCATAACTCTGCGAACATTTTCTCGGTGCCAAATTAAAATATTGTTTATTTTCGATTTACTATGCTTAATAACTTAATCAAGTAGTAAAACGATAATCATCATATTCGCAACAGCTTCTTCTCATGAAAACATGTGATTGGTTCGGGAATTTGACATGATCAATTTGCACCCAGCAGTGTCTTCTGGCTAGCTATGAAATTAGGAGCTATAGTGAAACCCAGTGCGCCAAATCTACCACGGTTGTGATAAAGTTTGCGCCAGTTCATCCCAGCTGTACTTCCCCTACCAAGCAGAGTTAAAAATATTCAAATTCATTGAATGAAAATTGATCATATTCAGCCGCATTCATTTTCAATATTCAGCGACGCAGCTGAAAACGTCAAACGAACAAACCGCCCATTCATCCATGCAGATTTTCATTCGTTTCCGATTATTACACGAAGCGACCGTGCAGTAACGAATCAAATGCATCAAAGTAGGCCCTGGCACAATGTAAGCGATGATGATTGTTGTTTCAGTTGCTTTACCGGCATTTGAAAACATTTTCCTAGATAATTAGTGAATGAATATATTGTACGATATTCAACTGAATGATTAACATGGATATTTGAATGAATATTTTTTCTATTCACCGCGAGTCGCATCAGGTTCATTTTCAGTCGTCAAAAAACAGATTCGATTATTTTTAACTCTGCTACCAAGCAAATTGTTATTTTCCGACCAGTACGCCACATACCAGTTGTTGCACGTAATCTGCCGTATGTCATCATCACCCACCGTGTCACGTATTATAGGATGTTTTTTTCCTCTTTGCAGCATCCGCCAGACGGCCTTTACGAAATCGAAATTCCAAATACTCTGCCACCTGCACACTGCGCGCGATGATACTCTACACCAAGCAGTGGTGGGTCGTGCCAAACCAGCACCGTGTGTACATCAGCGATGGCAGTCGACAACTTTCTCCGATCCCTGCGCGATGACTTGTAGTAAGTCGAAACGTGTCTTCACGTTTCCTTCCAATGTTTTCGGAGATGCTACTTTTCGAAAATACATAACACGAAAACCGAATTGCTTACGACGGTATCTTAATCATACACACACACATAAGCACATCGATCTGTAAGAGACGATCTTCAGCATTGGTTGAACATCAGCTTCCGCTCTGCAGGCTTACCAACGCCAACGGCAGGGACACCGTAAAATACTTGAAACTTCGTTTTTTTATTAACATTTAAGTGGACAGTCGTTTCAATGCTAATTTGATTTCCCTTTTATATTTTATACTTGACGTAGCAGGCGATGATTCAAAGCGCCCATCGTGCCTGGTAAGCAGGTTGGATAAGCGAAGGAGGCCACTCAAAGGCCTCATCCAAACGACCTTTTCAAGCACAGAAAATGTTAGTGACAAGTGTCTAAGATGGGGCTGGTGCATGCTTTTGAAATCGTTTCGGTAATGCAACAACAGCTCTGTGGTCACGATTCCTACATAAGACGTCATCGGTCTGATTGGTTAGGATTTTCTACATTCGCTACCCAGTTGTGCCTAGCGTCAATCAAATCAATAGGATGAAAATATCTAGGGGTTGATTTTTGGGTTTTAAGGTGAAAAATTACGGGGGTTGATTTTGCTTCAAGTATAAGTGGTCGGTGTTAAGTCAGACCGGACCAAGTCGCAAAACTTCAAAAAATGAGTTAATGATAGCACTGGATAAAGAATTTCTTCATCTACATTCCACTTTTACCAGATTTAAACTATGAAACAATAAACAAAAATCATGGTAAAAATTATTTTCCAATTATAATGTAAAGGATGCTGCGATTCAAACTTTAAACGCGTTTTTCTCGAAATCAATGCACTGTCACTTAGTCCGGTGTGACCTAACACCGACCAAGTGTAATGATGTTAAGAATTATAATTCCTCGTGTTATTCCTAATGAATTCATTTTTCTTTCACAGTTCATATCAAACGGTCAAACGGGTCCACTGAAACGCTTCTGGATATGTCAAGCTAGTCGGTTTTTGGAACAGTCGGGTATTCCGTGCAACAAATGTATATGCTTAGTTGAAGATGAACATTCAAAATTAACGTTGTATTTAACCCTCCGGAAGTCGCGCATATGGCCCATTGAACGAGCAGCCGCTGATGCCCTAAGACGGTTTCGCTAGTTTTTCAGAGCAGCGTGCACTCAGTGCACTAGCGCGACTGCCGGAAGGTTAACGAAATAGTGCTATTCATCAATGTTTACTTTATTTACCAGATGGCCTTGTAAGTAGCTCATCTGGTTTCGATTTCACTCCGAACAGCTGACGTTGTCTACAATCGAAACTACGTGAAAAATGGTTCCGCGAACTATTAATACGTTTGACCATTCATTGTGCCAGTTTAGTGACCATTCATTGTGAAGTTTGTGATTTCCAGTCCAAAACAGGTAATTAACATAGCTTGCGACGTGTCTTATACGATGGAGAACCGCATCTACGTACCCGCTAACAATGTTAAGATCGACGGTGTGGTCGTTGATACGAACTTAGCACGCAGTAGAGCTGCTGAATCACAGAGTACAAACAGCGCGCTAAGAAACTAAAGCGGTCTTTTAAGAGACGCTCTCAGTACCTTTGGCAGAAACAACACATCTCTGTGCTCGCTGGTCACAGGACCATGCGAATCTGCTGATTATCGTGAGCGGACATATTTTGCAGTATCAAGCAATTATAGGAAAAGAACGAATAATTTCTCTCCTGAGCTTCCTTGTAAAAGCCAGAAGGTTCTTATTGGGCGTCAAATGTCTCAAATCGAGCAAACGATGCAACTAAGCCGAAGAAAATATCTTCCGGTCTTGGAAAAACGAGATTGGAATCAGAATATTTCAACCAGAGATTCAACATAAGCACTGATAACTGCCTTTTCTTGAGTGAAATTTTTTTCAAGAAGTTGAATATTAAATGAACCATCTCTTTAGTAATCGTTTCCTTCGATGGCTGATACATGAAACGAGGTCACGGATTTGATTACTGAGGGATTCCAACAGAAACCGGCCGACCGGAAAATATAACCATCGTCGATATGAATGAAACTTTGCAGTTGTGTGCGGTATATGAATCTTTACTATTTTCTCTGGCAATTGCAATATTTTGATACAAGAGAAATTTTTCAAAAGGGCGTAAAATTCAGAAGAAAAAAATTGTTCTATAACTGTGTTTTAAACAGAAAAACTATCTGGAAACGAGTTACAGGGAATGAATACTTCTGTACGTAAAAAATATACATTGAAAAAAAATATTTGTAATTTTTCACAAAAATTAAAACTTATGTTAAAAATTTAAATTACGAAAAACCCATTTCTAAAATTTTTATATTTTGTCAACAAAAACCTAAAGAGAAAAGAACTTTGCAGTTGTGTGCGGTATATGAATCTCCACTATTTTCTCTGGCAATTGCAATATTTTGATACAAGATCAATTTTTCAAAAGGGCGTAAAATTCAGAAGAAAAAAAATTGTTCTATAACTGTGTTTTAAACAGAAAAACTATCTGGAAACGAGTTACAGGGAATGAATACTTCTGTACGTAAAAAATATACATTGGAAAAAAATATTTGTAATTTTTCACAAAAATTAAAACTTATGTTAAAAATTTAAATTACAAAAACCCCATTTCTAAAATTTTTATATTTTGTCAACAAAAACCTAAAGAGAAAAGAAACATTTTAAATATGATTGTACGATGGAGAACTTATCGGTAAAAAAGTTTTTCTAACGATAACTTTATACATGTTTTTAAATTTCATGCTAATTGACATACAAAACAGTAAATTTATTAAAGAACATGATTCACACAATTTCATGCCACAAAATTCTTCACCGATGTCCACCATCTTCCAAATTTGAAATGATTGATGCACTGCTGCTGTTGAATTTCATCCCAATCTGACATTAGTTAATTAGTGTAGTCCCATAGGAATTTTCCATGTACCGCTTCCATCATAATACTTAAACGGTTGAAAACCACAAAATGTGATTATTGCAACCACGGCAAATAAATAAATTGCGACTCAAGTTCTGGCAACTATGCTCACACGGACAGTCAAATGAACTTTTAGTTTTGGTTTCAAGTTATTAGTGAATGCGCGAAAGAATCTCGATTACAAAGTATGTTCGTAGTGCTGCTATAATACGAAGCTGAATCCTGATGCATCCTAAAAGTGTAGTAATAACATTATCATTCACAAATAATTGCACAACTAGCTGCCGGATCTTTAAACATGTCAGATTGAAAATGATCTGGGATTATCTTCAGATTCACACCAAATATTTGGCCCGCTTTACACCGTTTTTCGGTTCGACCAAGCTAGTTCTCACAGTAGCAGAAACCATGGAGGCGGAATTCTTATTGCAACGCGTCTCGCTTCAAATCACGCCAACTCTTTCCCCCAAATTGCTCATGTGTAGAACAAATATGGGTCGCTCTAACGTTTTCAAAATCTACGTTATTTATTTGCGTAATATATATTCCTCCGGATCGTACCAGCGACGTAATATTGTTTAATGAACATCTTAGCTCTGTTACATGGATCGCTTCACAAATGAAAATTAGTGATAATATGGTAATACTTGGCGATTTCAACTTCCCAGGTATTAAATGGGTCTCCGTACCTCTTCCCTGACAACTCATTCTCCGCCGTTAGTCACCTAGCAACAGAACTGTTGGACGGTTACAACACCGCAGGACTAGGACAAATTAACAACATCGTTGACAGTAACGGCCGTGTACTTGACTTATGCTTTGTTAGTTTAGACTTAATTAATGACTGTTCCATTTCTGAAGCACCGTCTCCGCTTGTAAAGAAATGCCACCATCATCAACCTTTACAGCTTTCGATTCGCGATTGCTCGCCCATCGTCTTTCGAGGTATATCTGAGTCTATCTATTATGATTACAAAAATGCAAATTTCCTCGCCATGAACCAATTCTTGAGTAGCATCATCTGGAGCAATGTTGTCGATGGAAGAGATGTCAACGAATCTGCACCCGTCATATCGAACGTTCTACTATACGCTATAGACCAGTACGTACCCAAACAGTTTTAAAAAAACTCCCTGCTCCCCTCCCTGGTCAAATAGAACACTGCAACGTTTAAAATCTGCCAAAAGATCTGCTTTGAAAAAATTCTCGAAATTTCGCGCGCGCCCATTGAAAATTCGTTACATTATTTCTAACGACAGATATAAACGTTTAAACAAACGTCTCTCTCGTATCCACGAACAACGCACTCAAAATCACCTAAAGTCCAATCCAAAGGCCTTTTGGGATTATATAAATAATCAAAGGAAGGAGTCAGGTTTACCATCCGTGCTGCAAAAGAAGCTTCATCCACCAAAGATATTTGCGATTTATTTCGTAAGCAACTCAGCAGTGTTTATACATACGATAAACTGAACTCTTCACAACTCACTACTGCTGTTCTAGGAGTTCCATGTGGGCTCCCCATCGGTCAACATCCTCGTATCACTTCTGATGCAGTTATTACTGCATGTAGAAAGCTAAAAAAATCATGCAACGTCGGTCCTGATGGGATCCCAGCGATTGTTCTAAAACAATGTTCTGCTAATCTCGTTATACCTTTATCGTGGCTTTTCAACGACTCTTTGCGATCAGGATTGACTGTTGGAAGCCATCCTTTGTTTTCCCGGTTTTTAAAAAAGGATGTAAACGCGACGTGCGCAATTATCGCGGAATTGCAACCTTGTGCGCTACATCCAAACTATTCGAGTCAATCGTCCTGGATTTTGTCACTCACAACTGCCGTAACATAATAGCTGAAGAACAACATGGATTTATTCCCAAGCGATCTACCAGTACAAACTTAGTTTCATACACATCATATATAACTCATGCACTCCAACAAAGACATCAAGTTGACGCGATTTATACAGACCTTACTGCAGCTTTCGACAAGATCAACCACCGTATAGCTGTTGCCAAACTCGAACAGCTGGGCTTTAATGGACCTTTTCTTAATTGGTTACGTTCTTACCTATTTGACCGTCAAATGAGCGTTAAAATTGGAGATACTGTTTCCCTACCATTTGCTGCTACCTCCGGAGTTCCACAGGGCAGCCACCTGGGACCCATAATCTTCCTGTTATATATGAACGATGTCCACCTTTCACTAAAATGTTTCAAGCTTTCCTATGCCGATGACTTCAAGCTATTCACCATCGTAAAATGTCTTGTTGATACAAGACTTCTTCAATGCGATCTAGAAATCTTCGCTAATTGGTGCAGCCACAATCAGATGGTCTTGAATGCATCTAAGTGCTCCGTAATATCCTTTACTCGTAAGCATTCAATAATTATTTTCAATTATGAACTTGCTGGCAATAATCTTCGGAGAGATACTTCTGTTAAAGATCTAGGTGTAATTCTTGATTCAAAGTTAACATTTAGAGACCATGTTTCATACGTAACATCAAAAGCTTCCAGAACACTTGGATTTATCTTTCGTGCAGCCAAAAATTTCAGAAATGTGCACTGTTTAAAGTCTCTCTATTGCTCTCTAGTACGTTCGATATTAGAATATGCATCAGTGGTCTGGGCACCATTCTATCAAAACAGCATCAGCCGAATCGAGACCGTTCAACGCAAGTTCTTACAATTTGCCTTGCGCCATCTTCCCTGGAATGACCCGATAAATTTGCCCGCATACGAAGACAGATGTAAATTGATCGGTCTAGACCTGCTCAGTTGTCATCGCAATGTCGCAAAGGCTTTGTTTGTCTCCGATATTATTCAAGGTAATATCGACTGCTCCGCATTACTTCAACAGCTGAACTTCAACATCCATCGTCGTGTTTTGCGATCCCATACTTTTTTCCGCCTTCCTGTTGCTAGAACTAATTATGGTCATAACGAACCCATAGCCAGTATGAGTCGTATGTTTAATCAACTCTCTGATGCCTTCGACTTTAATTTGTCCCAAGCCTCCATAAAAAAAGCTTTTTGAAGTCATATCCACTGTTTAGTTGCTTTCTTTTATAAAATTTTTGTATTATGTTGTAAGTAGTACTTAAGCAAGTTTCACTTTTCGAGTTTGTGTTAGACATAGTTAATAGGTATTGAACTTACTTGTATGTTCTATCATTGTATATTATTTATATTCTGTGTATTATATAGTAATTAGCTTTTTGTCATTAGGGTTAGCATATTGCCTGTTGACAATGAAAAGATGAGAAGGTTTTATGCCTACTGGATAAGAGGCGAAAATGAGCTTCACTCCAGCGGGCTTTTCTCTGCTCCACAAATAAACAAATGAACAAATAAGCAAAATTCCATAGTTTCTGTGCCAGTACACCTTAAACTTCTTCACCAGCACCAATTATAAACACTCATGGTAATAGACTGGCGGTTGTAAAAACCGCAAAACTGGCAACTACAAAAACAAGCATGTTAAACTGGCATCACCCCAAAATGCGCAAGTTCGAACGTGCTCGACTGTATTCGATCATCTATTTTTATCAAAATAATTTTTCAAGTGGTTCAATATATGAATAAGAGAGCATAAGTAAAATACTTGCTAGGCAGTTATATAAAACACAATAAATATCTTTCTAAATAACATTGTAAAATACTAATACGAACATGAAAAGTGAAGCCTACTGCGAATAACAAGGTACATTTTTTTTAATAAAATCGCAATACTTATTCTGCTTACTTACATTGTATGAGGTCATGCTCATTTGGCTCCGGATTTTGACAGTTTGTTTGGCTGGATAAAAGTACCTTCGCTGCTCTATTACTATGAGTGCCTACCCAAGTAACCATAATCATTAAGCCATTGCATTATATTGGCTATACATTTGCACTAATGTTGCATTGAAACTCTATTACAGCATTAACTATGCAATAAAGCTCTATATAAGCATCAATAATGCTTAACTGCGCAGCCGACATATAGTATTATCACTTGCTCTATATGATATAACGCGTACATGCTTCAAGGATCTTTAAAGCATGTAAGCTTTACAAATGCATTTAGTGCCATTATAAAGCAAATAAAAAGCCGATTTAATGCTATTGTCATGCTGTGGGTTTATTTGTTATGCAACTCTTCTTGCAGATTATATTCGGCATATTTTATTTCAATCGAACATATGCAATATAGTCCAGGGAGCAAACGCAACGCACTTACCGTGAAGGACGAGCCAAGGTACCTCAGTTCGAGACTTACTAAAGGTAATTTTCGTAAAACATTCGTATCATGTGAGAACGAAAACTCATTAAGGATATTCATTACAATGTATTAGAAGAGAATCAATTATGGTTTTAAACAGAATATTTTATTTAAAATTTTTGCTCATCATACCGAAAGGAAACAAGAAATGGTTTAAAACCATGGCGGACAATGACAGCCACACGAAGCTTTTTAATAGCATTAGTAATGCCAATATTGAGCTTTCAAATTTGACATTTGCACGCTGGTGCTATATAATCGCATTAGTACTGCAGAAACGAGCTGTCATTCTCTGCACAGTAATAGCAATATATTTCGCCTTTTCTGACATAGTATCAGCATTATATTAGTATTTAGGGCTTCTTGGATCTTTAAGACAGCTTTATAGGTGGATCTACAGCATATATCAGGCTACGTTATAATGCTTATTGGTTACTTAAGTATAGCACCAATGACCGACAAATTTGTATCTGTTGAATACATCTGTTTAGATTTGATTCATCAAGATATTTAATTTTGTAACACCCAATTATGTGTAAGAAAATATAACACAATTTTGAACAATTTCTGTCTTGAAAAACATCGATAGGGATATATTTTGATTTTCGGCTAATATTGTTTGTTTCTGTTTACGTGCGATTTAAATGTAGTATAGTTTTAGGGTGTGTGTATAAAACACGTGATGAATTTGGTTGTACGTCATATTTACTTTACTCGCTCCACTCTCGGTAACACGGGGCAATTTTTATGATTTCAGATTGACCATTTTGCCTTTCTCATATAGAAAGGTTATGCAATCGCTCTAAACATCGACTTGTTAACCGAGTCCCGAAGAGTCGACTCAGTTCAACAAGATTGGAAAATGTTTGTGTCTATGTGGTAAATAGCATTGCCTCTGTTTCTGATGTACCGTAAACCGGGGTGACATTGATCACTTTTCGAAGTAATCATTACATATTTTTAGACGAAACAATTTTTTTTCAAGTTTAATATTTTTAAACCATTTATTGATGTATGAATAACAAGATTGGATGGTTTTACCTAAAATTGTCCGCTTATAGCTGTTTTTCCAAAAATGATTTCAAGTAGAAGTCCGTTTTCGTATTTGATAACCTGCGTATTTACTCACATTAAGTTATTGATGTCAATGTTTTTCATTCAAATGTTTGTTAAAACTAATTCTGGAAAAATACTCATTGTTAAATAGATGTTAATTGGTATTATACAAAGTATTTTAATGTTCTGTAAAATTCGAGTAACCAAAATTCGTATAATTTGTGTCCAACTAGAATAAAAGATTCTGAAAACCTTTAAAACTGCTAAAATTGTTTTATTTCAGTGGTTTATCAATGTACAAAAAGTTTCATATATTTTAACACGTTGGAATATTGAACAATAAAAGAATCTTGCGAATTTTAGCTTAAAATAATTTGAAATAATTGTCAACTAGTTTCACATTAAAATAAATTTAAAATAAACAAACTCTTAAAACTAAATTTGGCACATTCCAATCTAAAGGAAAATAAAAAGTCGCTTGTAATTTATTACTATTGCTCAAATCTGAGATTTATTTGTTTTATAAAAAATAGACACTTAACGAAGCTTCGTAGAAATAAGGTAAAGTCAAATTTCGGTTTTTTGTAGTTTTTGTACCCACAAACCGAACAATATACTCAAACAGTATAACAAATCAGTATTTTATAAGTTTAGAGTAAAAATCATTTCAAATTAAAATGATTCGTTAGACTATTCTGGTTTAATAAGCGATCTACGAAAAAAGTTTCGAGTGATCAAAGGGGTGACTTTGATGATCAAAGTCACTTCGGTTTACGGTACCCCGGCCCCGGGGTAAGTTGGAGGTATGTGTAGATACGCCCAAAAATAAGCAATCAAATGGAGAATAAAATACCTCAGACGTCCTATTGGAACGTGCTGAATGTCTTTTCAAGAAAACTGTATATTAGCCGACATTTCCTATTATATATCAGTGTCAATACCCCGGCATTTTGACTTTCACACGTACTCCATATTAAAAAGCAAATCTTTGAAATTCTCCAGGTAATTGGCCGAACTAAACGTCTTCTGCATTGCCGAGATACACAAGAAAAAGATTTTCTTACTCTTGCGTGAATTCCAGAAATTAAGAATTTTGATGGCAATTTTTTCACCGTAAATAGTACCGCCAACTTACCCCAACCGCATATTTTATAAAAAAATGTTCAGAAAATAACTTTTGTTCGTGGACAGATGTAATATCTATACAGATTCTGAAAGCTCTTTTAACGCACTATCGAAAAATATAATCATTCGGGAAATAGATTAAAGATCACTCTAAATAACACAGAGTGTTTAAAATATAGGAAATTTACTTGGTATGCTCGAAAACACAGAATCGCCCACAACTTCTACAAAACAAAATGTTTTGCAACCAAAACACATTGGATAATGGGTTTCGCATAACTTGAGGTACACAACGAGAGGCAGACCTATATGTCTAATAGAAAGAGAGAAAAAAGGGATTCCGCCAACTTACCCCAACCACCAACTAACCCCGCGCTCCCCTATTGTCATTTTTATTCATGCAATCGATTCAGATCAGCTATTGCAGATTATGCACGAACACGGATTTTTAGAAATAATGATGGTGGATTTAATTATGCATTCACTGCGACTATCCGCAGCAATTTCGAGTCCCTTTCAGACAAATAGATTGGTTAGGTGATGCGTTTTCCTGTCTCCGACCCAATATTCAATGGTGCAGATATTGGGTCATTGTAGTAACCCTATGGACAATGTTGAACATGGACGCTGAGGATGCGCTGCCTTATTCAAATAGAAATGTTCGGCGACGTCCGTAATACGACAATTCACCGTTGCTTTTGTCTTCACTTGATGGATTTGATGGTTGAGACCGGACCGAACATGCTGAACAAACCCTTTTTGTTCTCCTTTCGGCAGTAAATCTGAGAATGACTACACGTACGTACTATGAATATGAGTTATTGTTTCCGAGAGCGCTTATCCAACAGAGTTCGGTATTACCAATCAAATTGATAATTAAAACTTCAAGCGGACCGCAACGTTCACCTGCACCTGGTAGGTTTCAACCCTCCATCAACCCTCAGCTCAGCAGTTGACAGGCAAGCTCCGTTGATGATTTTCAATCAAACAGAATAAAAACCTTCATCATCTCGTGACGCTTGTTTTGACATGAGAGATCGACACCGTGCCGCATCAGCTTCAATCTGTTCTACCGACGGACTGGCAAATTACGGCAATAGTGATCATGTAACATCTACTACAACTTCGTACATATCACCATGGACCATACTGAATTGGAGAAGAAGTGGTTACCTATTTATATGATCGGTTTGCCATTTTGAACACCGCCGCGTTGTGAAGAGGCTGCATCGGGTACCTACAATAATAACAATAATAAACCGTCAGTTCGCGAGATGACTCGGCGTGAGAGAGAGGTGACGACGAGCCGGCGAAAACGGCACGCGTTGTTACTTCTCGCGATCACGGCGTGAGGGAAATTATGGAGAAATTACAGTACCTAACTACCTAGGTACGAACAAAGTGCGACCGCTCGTCTATATGTCATGACTAGAGACCGAGCCGCGCACCACTCTGCTACCCGAGGTGTGAAAGAGGCGAATTTTCGCGGGTGCGGCTACTGGCCACATTGAAGTGAGGATCAACAGCAACAATAGATGGTTTAATTGGATAATTATTTCGGAATGTAGCTAGGGTGGCGAAAAGTGAGTACAAGAAAAAAAAGAAGTAGATCGCGAGGGCACTACTGCCACTGTGGTGAGAAATTACCGATTTGATGCGGCATATTTATATGAATTTTAATGAGAGGTATTAGGACCAACAACCAGTTTCAAAAATGTTCGCGGATAACTCGGAAAGGGAAAGGCGTAACGCGTGTGTTACACAATCATGAAATTCAGTCGATACTTAATTGATTAGATCAGAAGAAAGTCATTGAACTGTTTCCAAATGCTTACATTCTCCAGACCAAAATCCACCATTTATTGTTGTGTAATCCTTTCTAATTCCCATTCAGAATTGTCTTAGAACATTCCATTCTTCACCCAAGTGAAAGTGGTAGGCCCCGAAACGCCTTCGCTCTTATTCAAGAAAAAAAAACTTGTGTGCCATGTTAGGAGTAGCGCAAAGCAAAACGTGACGAATTAGAAACAAGATAGAAAAGGTAACCGGGGACAGCATTCCTGTTTGATCTCGTTCGATGGGTCTCATCATTGTCTGTTTCGGTGTTCCTAGTTCTTCTGTGCTGGGTCCGGTCAGATGTAGCTATTCAAGACCAAGGTCACGAAAGCTTAACTCTGTTTGTTTTGCGCCGTTGGATCGTCAATGATTCGGGGTCGTTGAACGGCGTTGTTCTTTCACTTTCTATGAAAGCTTAAGTAGAGGGGGAAATCATGTTTTATAATAAAATGATTGTGGGAGATTCAGAATGAATTTCGTTTGATGATGGCGCAAATTGAAACAGTTATTATTTAGCGTGACAGATAGTTCCAATCAGGACCGTAGAGAGAAAATCCAGGAACGGGGGTCCCCACCACTGTGATTATTTGACCAACTAAATGGTTAAGCTTCATTGGAAAAAATAGTTCTCTGTTATGTTTAGTGCATAGAATCTTTATAGTTATGTACCAGTTTTTGTGGTTTTGTTTGTAATACAGCCTAACCAGATTTGAATAGGGTTGTTAACTTATTGAAGTTTTTTTCAATACATCTTCATGAGCATGATCTTGATGACCGTACAATTCGAAGATGCTACAACGTGATTGACCAGAATAAGAGAAATTTCACAGAGAATCATCGCATTGGGCTTCAATTTTTTCGATACCTCTTCACAGGCCCGTAGCCAGGATTTTGTTTCGGGAGGGGCTTAAAACTTGTTGCATAAATGTTTTAATTCTGGTGACTTGAGATAGTCACTTGAAACTGAATGTAATTTTGAAAATTTCTTAGTGAAAACAGTTCCAAAACTAAGGCAATAGCCAATATGTTGTCTGATACAAGAAATGATATAATACTTCGACGAATTCTTGCTTTTGAATTTGGTTTTTATTATTAATTTATAAGCTACCATTTTCACCGTTGGAATTTGCAAACGTGGTCTGGTGGGTGCTCCAATCATACAACTTGAAGCCAACGAAGTGAGGCTGTCCAGCGCAGATTCATACGATATGCGTTACGTCAATTGCCTTGGAACGATCCACTGAACCTGAACCGTACGAAGGTCGTTATCGATTATTAGGACTACACACTTTAGAAGATCGTAGACCCGCGTCGTAAACTACCTTCCTGTTCTTCTGATTAGGCAGGCAATTTGTAGATGCGCAGAAACGGTTCAACTCTTATTCAACTCAAATTTATAATAATTTTCAATTTAAATGATCATATATTAAAGACTATTTGCAGACAAGTGAGAACAACTAATTATTTATCTATTTAAGTATTCAGATTTTACACAGATCCTTTTCTTTTAAGAAAATGATACTTTTTATATCATTAGACAGGCTTATTTTTCTAGGCAATTCTTCTACTAGATTCTTGAAACAATGGCATAAGACAGACCAGTAATTTTGTTTGTTGGCATGATTTCTCTACAAAGCATAAATTAGAACTATAGGTGTATTTACCTAGATTAAGCAAATATTAAATTTGAGCACACGAAGCTTACAGGTTTCATTTCGGAATTCATGGATTTTTGGACAATACAAAAGAGATGTTTCAATGAATTAATTTACTAAACTAGCCGGAATTTTATCTACTATGATTACTGTTATCTTGCAGTTTACGTAAATTTTGTTAAATGTAACCAGAGCTTTAAAAAATTTACATCCCTGCGTAAGCTTGAAAGAGAACCGAAATCCAATTCCTGCCCGCCGCGATGAATGAAATGTTTGGTTCGTTTCCCTCGTCATTCATTCTTCCGACATAGCGCATTCGGGTTTGCATATGTTCGGTTTCAGAAGCTAACTGAATTTTGTTTTTATGCTAGCTCTGCGAGGGATTATTGAGCGAAAAAGCACTAGACATAGATTACGCAGCCCACTAATGCTCGAACTGTCCACATAATAACAAATGAATGCTTTGGTTGGTGAAGGAATTTATATTTCTTCTGTACTCAAACATTTGATTCTGCATGAAATTTCAGTCAGTTGGAAAGTTGAATGACCGAGGCGTTGAATCTGAATGTCAGTTTCGATAAGCAGAAATAGTTAACTGATTTTGAAATTTCGAAGCACTGAATGTAACATTGATAACATCACTAGAATTACTCCAAACTATAAATATGAGTGAGCTGAATAATTTTAGCATCACGCTTGCTTCCGACAAATCAAAGAAAACACATCGCACTTGCTTCTCCTGTGCCGAAGCGACTTTCTTTCAGATTTCTAAGTTTTTAAATTATTGTAATTTATGCGATTTCTGTTAATCTTTTACAAATTTTTTTGTCAGCGGCAGTTTTCGTGATGCGAAGATGCTTGCAGTTACACTTTCTAAGTCAATTCAAACAATCTGCTCAGTAATTGGTTCGTTTTTAATTAACTCAAGTTTTTTCACAATCATCATCAAGATTGGAAGAGATGCATGACTTCTTGAAGAAATCTGTAATGCTTTTTGATTACAGGTTTGTTTTACCAAAATTTAGGAAACAATTTCAATCAACGTTGTTCCACCTACCGTTGAATTTTGTGCGGAAAACGAAGACGTAATGTGTTTTCGAAAAAGCCGTTTTTTCAAACCTAATTGAAAGGATCAGAGCGAAATTCCGAAAACACTTGTTCTGAGTGCATAGAAAAGATAGAAGAGGTTTCTTACATCAGCTGATTCTTTTTTCCTCCTCCGTGATTTCTGATCATCTCTCATTTTAGTCCAAAACGAATAAAAAACAGGTCGTGAGACTGCTGTATACTGAAGACATAAAATCGAAATTATTGGACTAATAGATTCAACCAGTCACAACATTTTAGTCGCAACAGTGTTGCGAACTCGCATGAACTGAACGAATTCCTCGAATGAAAGTGAAATTAAGTGCCAATGAAAATGATGATGCGTTAAAATGACGCGAAGCAAAAACTGTCGCCTCAGCTATATCGTTCTCAGTAAATTGAAATTTTTTTTGCCTAACGCGCTTGAATGTGATATCTAGTATTTATACTAAGAGTACAGAGTGCACAGACCTAATACAGTATTTCAAATTGGGTACAATTCAAAAACCTGTCATTTAATTTTAAAATAGAGTTGCCAATATCGAGTATTACATCTGAGTTTTGTTAAACGGGACAATCACTTGTGATGATGCGTTCACTTTTGGAGAGTTTTAGTACTCAGTCGTCCATTAAACTTCTTCTACTATTTTTTAAATAATTCATAAGTGAACTCGGCTCAATGCTTTAGCCAATCGAAACAGTGGTGTTGTTATCTAGTTATATCTATTTCCAACAATAAAAATAATAAAATGAGTTTTACTGGTTGTCCAACAGATCTCACGCAAGCTCTTAACCATTGCACGTAAATACCTGTTTACGAAGCAGGGAAATATTTTTTCTTCACCAACTAGTTGGTTGCAACTGCGTATAGGGGGTCGTTCATATCTATCTAGCTATTGAACACTTCCGTGTCATAATCGTGGTAGCTGTCTTTATATTCACAAACATGCTTGCTTGTTGCCTTTATGAATTTCCTCAATGATTTTACTGGCTGTAGATTTTGAGATATTGACGCAGCTTTTGCCGTTGTCAATATTACCTGAACATGTGCCACATATTTGGTAATTGTTTGTGTTCAGTGGTAAATAAATCGTAATGTGACGTTTTTTCACAGAACTGGAACGTACTAGTTTGCCTTTGATATGTGCAAAGAATACTATGTGTAATTGTACTATCGCATTATGTTTTTTACTGCATTTCTCCCATATGTGATATGTATCTGCAAGTAAGCGGTATCCGACCTTGTAGCCGAACATTGATTATCTCACCGTCCATTTATATGAAGATCTTAATTACAGCATTGTCACACACAACCATTAAAATTTAATGACTTTAAATCATTCGAAATCAATGATTTCGCCTGATCCAATTTGTTGAACGGTATGAGCGCAGAATACCTGAGGTGGTAGAACTCAACAAAGGTGGCTATCGTAAGAATAGCCTCCATTTTCACCTTCAGAAAATGTTCCTCATCACAAATACTCGGTCTTATGTGAATCACCACTAATCACAGTATTTGGCCAGTGCACCACTTCTTGCTTCTGCGACTCACTCATCTCGATGGATTACTAGGGCATAGTATAGTAGAAGTTTCCTTTGTTCTTCAGCCAAGGAACACAATATAAAAGTAACTTTATTTGTCGTTCGCTTCACACCGGCTGGGACAGGTTTTGGTTGTTGGAAACAGGAATCTTCTAACTTTATCTCAAACCAGACGAGCTACAAGCTAATAATAATGTTTTTGAAATAATGTTTTTGAAATTTATTTTCAAAACATTTCGGGGGGGCTTTGGCCCCCTAGCCCCCCCCCCCCTCTAGCTACGTGCCTGCCTCTTCAAAAAAGAAAACATTTGATTTGGTCGATTACTGCAAGAATTAAATAAAGTTTAAAAAAATTAAAGAATAAAAGTTGAACAAGGTAGAAATGGAGAAAAAATACGTGAATAAAACAACAGCATGAATGTTAACAAAATTAAAGTACTTATGCATCTGTAGCCCAATCCCGCTTTTGGCGAGTTATTCAAATATTCAAATCTCGATTGGATATTGCCACTACGAAAACCACTTCGTAACATTCCCATCTTTTATACGATTGTGGAAAATGCGAAAAAAAAATATTTTGTACATTTTGTGAAATGGATGCAAAAATAAAAACAATATTGGTAAGTTGCTAACTGATAGTTCATTGTCGCTATGAAATTTTGTTGTGAACTTACTGGAAATTACTCACAAATCGTCAAATGGCGGTGTTGGAAATTTTTGGGAATTAGATGTAAAAGCTGTGGCTTTTCGGTTTTCTCATAACAAAAGCAATCTGCAATAGCTTCTTTAAGAAAAATAAAATTTTGGAGAGCGGAGAGTTAAAAAAGGAAAGGAATTGAAAAAAAATGTTCCATATAAAGAAATCAGTCAAAATGGAGATATATAAGAAATAGAAAGCCTTATCTAAGCTTAGAGACATGGAAAATCGGAGACATGGAATAGTTCAAAATGATTAAAATGATTAGAAGAGAAAATAACAAAACCTGATTCAATGAAAATGAAGAATAGAGATAACGATAAAAATAATGAAAAAAAATGCAAAACGCGGTATAAAACTAGAAAAACTAACTGCACTAATTTATATAACACTGAAAAATTAAGCTAGAATGTTACGCACCATGTTTTGACTGAAGAAAAAAATCTTTCGAAGAATTTGTTTTCTTGATGGGGGGGGGGGGGGGGTGTTAGAGAAATTTGTGATAATTTGTCACATGGTGGGAGGGGGAGTCGATTTTGAGCAATGTTTGCATTACGTAATTTATGAATGATCCCTTGTACGCAGTTCTATCTAACTCAGGTTGATTTCAACTATGCACATAGGGTCAATTATCCTAAAGTTAAAACCTCTCTAATCGAAACGAAAAAAATATTTACAATAAGGAAACTGAAGTTTTTTAAACTGCTAAACCAAAATAAATAAATAAGAAATAGTGAGATGTGTAAAAATTTATAAAATTAGAGAAATGAAAGTAACAAAAACAAAAATAGAAAAATATGGAACATAAAAACAACACATCACAAAACGAATAATTAAAAAAAAATAGAATGGAATTCGTGGGAAAATAAAAAATAGGGCGAACAAAAAAGATAAATAAGTAGAAAAGTGGGGGAAATTCAAAATAGTTTAGGTAGAAAAAAGGAAAAGAATGAAATGAAAAAATAGTAACAAAAATGGAAGAGAGTTTTAAAATATGGGAGAAAGCTAAATACTTAAGAAAATCTAAAAACTTGTGGAAATCAAAGTGAAATAAGCACATAGACGATGAAAAAATTAACAAACCAAATGTAAAAACCCCCACTTCATGTAGTTACAAATGTCGAAGTAAACTGAGATGCCAAATTTAATATCTTGACGGTAACAACAAAAATGTCCCCTAATGGCAAGACGTTTAATACTATAGCGGCTCCAACGAAAAATTCCCAAAACGGTAAAATCAACACATTCAAAACATACGTTAGGCATAATGGATGATGGACATAATGGACGATTGGCATAATGTACGTTAGGCATAATATACGTTAGGCATAATGGACGATAGGCATAATTCACAAAAAAATAAAAAAATAATCGCAAGGCTTTCGTTATTATAGAGATTTCAACCTTACGCTGTTTTCTGGGTTGGAAAAATACGCTTGTCTATACCATACCCTCTTATAACTAAAACAAGAAAGTATAAGTGAACAGTTTTGGTACAAGCACCTTCCAAGCCTTTTAGATATACATATTACCAATTGTATGCAAATATTTAAAAAGGAAAAATAATGAACAAACATTACGTTTTGGAACCAATGGAAAATTGCAGTGTTATGGACAGTATCAGCATTAAAGGGCGAACACGAAATTATTGCGACACATTAAACAGGGCATAACTTTTTTACCATTGGGTAAAAATCAACCAAATTTTGCACACTTTCTCATTGATGTGTATTGTTTACATGCTGTCAAACTCGAAGTCGTGTTTTTCGATTCAACGAAAATGGAGGTGAACCAACGCGAGTCGAGAGAACAAATTCATTCCAAACACCTGGAATTTCCTGACCTGTTGCACCGGCAGTGGGGAAAAATGTTGAACATTCACCATTCAACCGTCTCCAGAGTGTCGAAGCGGTTCTAGGAGCTGTTGACGTTGGACCACGGCGAAGGAGCTGGAAGAAAACCGGGACCGGAAAACAAAAAGACGGAGGGAAAGGTGATGCGGATGATTAAAGCAAATCCCAACGTCTCAAGCCGTGATTTAGCTAAAAAGATCGGCATGTCGCAGAGCTACGTCCAGAATGTAAAGAAGAGAGCTGGACTACATACATACAAGGTACAGAACTTCCCAAACCGCGATGAGCGGTAACAATCGACGGCTAAAACTCGGGCACGGAAGCTCTACGAGAAGATGCTGACAAAATATGGCTGCTGTGTGATGGACGACGAAACGTACACTCAAGTTTATATAAAAGCCAATTTTAAGCCAATTTAAGTGTATATAAAAGCCAATTTTAAGCAAATTCCGGGGTTGGATCTAATATAAGTTAACTCTTTCATTACCAACTTATTTCTAGCGTTCATAGGGTTCAAGAAACACGCGAAACCCGTTTTGATATATGCTTCTTTCGCAGTGCTGGAAGCTGCTCAATGTTTACCTTCCGATGCTCAATACAATTCTCCTAGCAAATTTTCAATATTCTATATGCTAGGAAAAGATAATCGAAGACGGTTCAAATTGATACGTTGATAGCATTTTTCAATAATAATGAGAAATAACGAAGATATATCAAAAATTCTTTTATCAACGCTAACTGAAAATATCTCTGGTAGCACTGCTCCAGCGGAGTTCTATCGGACTAATAGCAATAACTTCTCTAGGGACAATAATTATAACTTTTAGCGCTTAAATGAGAGATAATAGTCCCAGTTACTAATGTTACTTCTTTGAGTGAGTAAATTCTGCTTAAATCAAAAGTTGGAGCTATTTTAAAAAAGTTGTTGGTAATAAACAACATGGGCATGACAGGATTAATGTGCGTTATTTATACACTAATGCAAATGAGACTGATTTTAAACAAGAGTGTTTATTTTGGATATGTGCAATTTATCGGTTGTCGCCGAGAAATTAGCGCAGGCTGAGTTTCCGCATGCCAAGCATTCGTTCTGCATCTTTTATTTGAGTGAAGATTTCTTCAAGTATATACAATAGAATAAAATGTTGATCGAATCTGATAAGCTTCATTGTAATTCTAAAACATCAAAAAATTTCAAACATTTGGGCTCTTACCGCCCGAGGCCGGCGCCGCCAAACAGCGATTACAGTGATACCTCAATTTGATAATACAGTGATACCTCAATATGATAATTTATGCCTAACGTCCATTATGCCAAACTTATATTATGCCTAACGTCCATTATGTCTAACGTACGTATGCAAAACATCCGTATGCCTAACGTATTTATGCCTAATGGAGTACATCCCCTACCGAGTAAAACATGCGTAATTCCTGCTGATTTTTGTCAATATTAGGGCACGAATAGATCGAAGACCTTTGATCGGAAGGATGACCGGAATTGCTTCAAAAGGTTACCAATGAGTAGCAGACATTTGAATTGATTATGCTAGATGTTTCAATACCTGTACTACTCATGGGCAGTAATGGTTCTATGTACGGAGCTCTACCCCAGAATAAGGTGGTGGTACCAAGGATGCTGAGGATAGCTGGAATCTCAGCTAGTAGAGCGTAAAATTGGTATTTTTAGATCAATTTTCCCGTTAGCAGCCTTAGTAAACTCAAAATCATTAGTAAATAAATAAAGATTTCGACTGTTATGGTGTATATAAAATTTCTTTTAACGGCTTTGTCAGTCAGTCTTTTGATAAATAATAGAACAATGTGTCCGACGTTTCGATGCTTTTTGGCATCATCTTCAGGGGAAACCAGTTTATAATGTCGTTAAACGTTAACGTTTAATCTTTATACATTAAATACTCTAAGTTCACAAATCTAATTGAAATAGCACATTAAAAAAACAAAAATGCGCTTCGATTATTTATCACATTTTAGGGAGAAATTCTTTGCGTAGAAATCCAAAATTGCTGCAAATTCAAAATTTTCAAAGAAACAAGCTGTCATGATGCACAAGATATTAACATTTCAATTTTGATTTAATTTTTAATCAAATTAGTTGACGAAATAATACTTGTCGGAATTACAGTCTATGTTCAAAATCTGGGCCCCCTTCAGAACTCCTGGCTCTAGGGGAAACACCCCGTCGTATTTTTCGATTCAGTCGTACGGATACAAGTTGTCCATTTAATATTAGCCGCTGATAGGGCTTCGCATCATCTTTTTCCGACTGAGATGAAACAAAGCCGCCTGTTCCAGTTCCTCAGTAGAAAAATTTGTTCGCTGTCCAATAAGTTCGCGCTAGTTAATGCGTAAAACTCGCAACCCCGCGCCCTTTTCCTCTTTTTCAATGTAACTTTAATACTAACAGAAAACGTCTGCAGTAAGTATGGCACAGTAGTGCCAGCATACAATGCAAGGAATGTTTCAGTGGCGGCAAGCATTCATCTTTTGACAGAATTCGGCTCGCTTTGAGTACGTGAGAGTTCAAACTAAGCCCGGCCGATTTGAGCAAAACTTGTGCGAATGCGATGTCCAAACATCGGTACCCCCAAGCACCGAATTTAGTATAATTAAATTTGCAATTAAAATCTATTTAACTTCGTTTTGAAATCGATGGAAAAGTCAGTTCAACGGCGACCGCTTGGTACAAGGCCGAGAGATGCGATCTGCCAACTCGGGCATATGGGATTTCAATCATGTTTAGCTGTCAATTGCATCGATCGAAACCCTGCAGCGGTGGCATCTGCACCAGGCTGACGTTTAGATCGCAAGTGTCTGATTACAGCGACTTTGATGTTTCGAAAGACTTGCAAACTTCAATTTTTATTTTTCCCAGGATGCCACATTTTCATGGCACCGAATATTTAAACAAAAACACCTTTTTTCGACTAGCAAGTCTTCCACAACCCTTTGAGTTATCGACAGTATAGACGCTGTTGCGCTGAGATTCTCAACTATGTGTGCGTTAACTACATTAACATTATGTAAAGAAGTAGTGCAACGGCCACCATAATTATTAAAATAAATATTGAACATTTACAGTGTCGTTAATTAACAATCAATGACTCATATGAAATCTTTATTTTGATCTGGTCCGACGAGACATTTTACATTTGGCACACATAATTAAGCGTCTTTCATCTATCTATCCAGGCTGGTGTGTTAAATTTAGAAAAAGAGCAAATGGGTCTGTAGTATAGTTGTGCAACATAAACCTTTCGAAAAACCTTACAGATCTCGTGATGCAAACAGTGCAAGCAAAATATGGCAAAGCAATCGGCAAATCAGACCGCAGTGATCTCTTTTTGATGGACGTGTGCCTTGGTCAAAAAGCATCACGCGTCATTCCGAGATGCTCCGGACCCCACAACGAGGGTATACGCACGATACAACTGACACGACTAATCACTCAATCTTTGTGGATGAATGACTCTTAAGAGGGACTTATTTTGTGGGTTTAATAAACAAAGCGGCATAACTCTGGACTGATGTCAAAGTAGCCACCCACTTGCGTGCCTTTTGGAGGGCACTTTCGATGCTCATTAAGTCGATGAGTCTTTAAGAGAAACTGCAAGCTGGGTTTCGGGTCTAAACAAGATATTGTGAAGTGTAAGTAGCATATGCTTCTTCACTTGATTACTAAACTCTGTTCATCTCTATCTGAAGATTTGACTCCGGAATAACTTAAGCCATGTTCCACCATCTTAGCTGACCTAGTTGTCTGACATCACCCAGCTCCCTAAAGCCGAGAGCGTGTAACGTACACAATGTTGTTTGCCTGGTCACATTCTGCCAACACAACTGCCGTTACGATGTCATGATGCCCATCCTTGCTTACATATTAAAAGCTGCCGAACGATCCACCCAAACAACACTTGCATGTTAGGTAACCAACTTTCTTTCAACTCTTGAACTTTTCGCCAAACCCCAAAGTGCATTTACACCCGACGCGATGCAACCGTCCGGCTGAGATGGCACTGCAGTTTTCGCTTGGAAGCGATTTTACAACAGCCAGCTATTTAAAGAAGCTACTTTTATAAAGCCCCTCGAGGGTTCGGACTACCCGCGGTCCCGATCCTCTCCTCGCTTACCCCGAGTTGGGCAGCAAACAGCTGCGCAAAAAGTAAAACAATCCCAGCCAATGATGGCATCGATGGACGCAGATTCGACCTGTGCCGGTACACTAACCACAACGGCGCAGCCAGCGGTGCTATAAATGAAATATGCACCTCATCTTAATTCCCCGTTGCCGATGACTATTTCTTTACTTTGGCATTCAGATACAGAGAAAGAGCGGAGGTAGCCAAAGTACCATGACAGTAAACGGTCGGGGAGTCAATGGTGATGACACCCGGACAATGTCCAATTATTTTCACGTACCGTTTACCAGTAGTCCAACTAGGTCGCATCGCTAAGTATAGCCTGATGACTAAACAGATTGCTATAAGGCTAATGCCACAGATTTTTGGATTGAACATATAAATGAAAATACTCAATGCAACCGGTTTACAAAATTCTACAATTACCGTAGGCTTCTGGTACCTAATGGCTCCTTAATTTAAACCACCGTCGTAAATTTCTAAACTAAAGCAACCAGAAGATACCCGACTAGAAGCTCACAACAATTTATCAAAGCTATATCTCGTATTGATACTTGTTATATTTTTTTGTTATTTCAACTCCTATTGAGACCAACTTTAGTACACAGTTTGAAACGAAAATTGCATTCTGTTATAATTTTGTTATTTCATTCTGATCGGGTAAGAGCTCTAGTGCGTGATGTGTGCAGAAGAAGACTTCTATATTCGAACAAATAAGTTTATAATATTTTGTGTAAACATTTGAATGAAATCCCGATAAAACACTAGCGCCACCATACCAGCCTATCCCAACTAAATGAATAAATATATCGGCAATATTGAAACTTTTCTTATGAGACATTAGCTAATACCCGTCGCGCGTTGCTGCGACTTTCAACGAAATAAGAGTAAAACACAATTTGTTTGGAAGCGCCATCTGGCGGGAAGATAATCCCCACCCAATAGCACACAAACACGCTCCATAACAACATTGACTTTTATATAGATGGATAGATAGATTAGCCGTTAATTCATTCAACTCAGTAGACCACCTGGTGACAATATCCCAATTACCTTTGATTATGCCGTTCAATTTTACACAATTCAAACGCTCAAAATGGACGTCTGTTCTCTGTGAATATTCTATTCATCCACTATTACTACGGACACGATTCCCCGGTTGGACATTTTTAACTGAACTGTTTTAGTTGGACCAGGGTTGCCACTATTATTCAAAGAAAATTTGGCAGTTCAATTAAAAATGTCTGGCAAAATCTGTCACTTGACAGCGACCTCCAGGTCATCGAAATTTGGCATTCATTTTAGTCTTCATAGAACGTGTATTAATCGATTTTTGTTTGGTAAAATGTGACCCAGATTTCCAAAATTTGTGTGCAACGATTTCTTTAATTTAAAAATCTGATAGAATAAGATGTTTGACTTTTTCCTGGAAGCCTAAAAAACTCTAAACTCTTGCTGCGCCAGATAAATCTCGCATAATGGGGGACGCGTGGGGTGTAACGCAGAATTCAGAATATCTGTGTAAATCTGCCAAAATTTAAAAAATCTGGCGAAATGTCTGGCTTGAACGAATGTCTGTTCAATTGGGAAAAATCTGGAAGATTCCAGATAAATCTGGAACATTGCCAACGCTGAGTTGGACCATTAAATAAATGAATGCCAAAATCTGATGTCAAATTTTGGAATAGTTAATATCAACAGTGCGTTAAATACGTTAAATACAGCTATGTGTGCACAAATACTGTTGCAACACGTCCAATAAGTAACAACATTTTGGATCATTTTATTTGCTCCATTGACTCCGCTTCTCAGTTGAAAAATCATACAATTTACAGCGACATTAGTGATCATCTTCCTGTCATTTCGTCCCTTCCTGTGAATTTAGGTAAGCAGCAACAGGAACTCAGAATGAATATCGTCGATCGTGTTAAGCTACAGAGCCAATTCTCCACATTTTTAAACAGTTTTCAAACTACCGATGATGTTGAAGCTACCTTGAATATTCTTATTACAACCTATAACAAATTGTTGACCGATTGTACCAGAACGTTTACTAAAATTGTTAGAGTTAAAAATGAAATCTGTCCATGGATGACCTTCAGTCTTTGGCATTTGATACAAATAAAGAATAAATATCTTGATAAAGTCAAAAGGAATCCTCACGATGCGCAAGCTGCTGAAATGCTAGAACATGTTTCAAAAAAAGTTAAGATTGCCAAAAAGAGATGCAAAAGTGACTATTACGAAAATATACTAAAAAGCTCAAGCCATACAAACGTGTGGAAAAAATTAAATCAAATTTTTGGTCGCACCAAAGTTAGTGAACCTATAAAATTAAAAAACGATGGAAGCACTCTTGAATCTGATCAAGATATTGCTGAAGTGTTCAATAGTTTCTTCTCCACGATTGGAAATAACCTAGCCGATAATCTCCCGAAAAACAATTTTGATTTCTTGAAATCAGTAAAGAGTGTAAGCAATTCTATTTTTTTGAGACCTGCTAGTGTAAGTGAAGTTAGTATTCTCATAAGTCAGCTTGACGTTAAAAAAAGTAGGGGGCATGATAACATATCGGCAGATCTTATGAAAGCCAACATAGGACCTCTCTCCGTGATCATTAGTAAACTATTCAATCGTATAATAGTAACGGGCTCTTATCCAAATGTTTTGAAAATCGCTAAGGTAACGCCTGTATTCAAATCCGGTGACTCTTACGACCCTACGAATTATCGACCTATTTCAACCCTGTCGGTACTGAATAAAATTTTGGAAAAGCTCTTAACCAACCGACTTGTTAGCTTTTTGTGTGCCAATAATGTTCTTTATAAACTTCAGTATGGCTTTCGGGAAGGGTGTGGAACTGTGACTGGTATTACCGAGCTCATTGATGAATTGCTCTGTAACATTGACCAAAAAAAGATCGTTGGAGGCTTATTCATCGATCTTAAGAAAGCTTTTGATACTATAAACCACAGAATTTTCCTAGCCAAACTCGATAGATATGGAATAAGAGGTGTTGCCAACGAATTGATTAGTTATTTATCAGAACGAAAACAATTTGTGGTGATAAATGGCGCTCGCAGTACCTTACGACCGATAGACATTGGAGTCCCGCAAGGGAGCAACATAGGGCCTTTGCTATTCTTGATTTTCATCAACGATATAGAAAATTTGAAACTGCATGGGACACCAAGACTTTTCGCTGATGACACAGCACTGTTCTATCCCCATTGTAGTGTTCAGTCTATTATTAATGACATTGAATCTGATCTTGCTACCCTCCTAGAATATTTTAACGGGAATCACCTCTCCATGAACCTGACAAAAACAAAGTACATGGTTTTTCACTCACCACGGAAAAAAATTTCACAACATGCGGATCCATGTGTCGGAACATTGCACATTGAAAAAGTTTCATCATTCCAATACTTAGGACTTTATTTAGACCCATGTCTTTCATGGGACAGTCATATACATCATGTAGCTACCAAAGTCTCATCATTATGCGGCCTAATGAGAAGGGTGCGTTCTTTTGTGCCTAATGACTCATTGTTGCGATTCTATTATGCATGCATTCAGTCAATAATTCAATATTTGATTATAGTCTGGGGTCATGCTGCTAAATCGAAATTGAAAAGAATCCAAACATTGCAGAATAGATGCATTAAAGTAATCTACAATCTGCCGACCTTGTTTTCTACAGTTTCACTTTTCACTAGCTTACGCCACAGAATTATCCCCATTGTAGGTATACGCGACTCTCAGTCAATCATATTTGTACACAATACGTTACACAACCAGAAATTCCATCACAATCTTGTATTCGCGGCTCGGGTAAACATTCAGAACACTAGAAGCGCAAACGAACTATTGAGAAGCAGTGCATGTACCAACCTTGGTCTTGCGCGCATTACATATCACGGACCATCGAAATTTAACGTACTTCCCACAGAATTAAAAGCTATAACAAACAATATTCTTTTCAAAAGCAAGCTTAAGCAGCATATACTGAGGAACGTAAACGAATATATATTTTAAGCGTATCAACCATTCAAACCTGTAGGTTTTTTCTGGCTTCTGCTAGTTTTTCCCTACTTCATAAGTTTAAATTTACTTTAATTTCCTTTTTGTTTTAAACCACGTTATCATTAAGTTATAATTAAGTTAATAATTAAATTTTTGATTTAAATTAAGCTCATTTTTTGTGAATCCCTTCAAAGGAACTAAGTTCCACTGGGATTTCATATTATTTTGTTTGTTGTTTTGATCTCCGCGTTTCTTTTTGTTTACTTGTTGTGTCCATTACCAGGGGGCTCTCTGTGTGAGCTCTTTGGTGTGGGGGATAGTGGAGGGTATAAAAAAAAAAAAAAATAATTTGTGATGTTTATTTTTCGGCTTGGACTGACAGCATTGCGATTGTTAGATCTGCAACTCAACGCTTTTTCTTGAAAAGGGCGATACTAGCAGTGACACCATTCACAGAAAATCAACAGTGAATATTTCAAGGCTTGGTTTTATTTCCTATTTAAGAACTATTGTGTTTTTTACATCCTAGATTGTATGATTCAGTGATCGAAACCCAAAACTTCATAAAGTATTTGAAAACATTAAATTAAAATTTGTTTTTGGTATTTAAATCGACAAAATGATAGTATCGCCCCTTTGGCGATTGTTTACTTTTTCGGTCCCACCTATCAGCATAGAAGTATCGCCCTTATGTTTTTTACAATAACTACCGTATTACACCACCGATTTCGTCCGGGTTTTTTCAAGAGCCATCATTGTTACTATTTACAGCTGGTATCAGCTTGATTATCCAAAAAAAATTCGAAAAAAAAACAGTTTCGCCTCTAAACTGCTAGAAAAATAAGTATCACCCTTCTTGTTTGCATGGAGCGTGGAGGGCGAAACTTTAAATAAACAAACAAAAATACAGTTTCGCCCGATGTATTTTTTGCTGTAGTTTAAGAAAGCAATATCGTAGAATCCAAATTTTTAGGTTAATTTGTTGCGTTTTAAAGCCCTCATTCGCATGTATGAAAAAAGCCTTATGTTTACATTTGTAAGTATCGCCCTTTTCACAAAAAAGCGTTGAACTGTCTGTGTTTCTGTTTTTGACAGAAAGTTTGACTAATTTGTTACGTAAAAGAAGTGTAAAAGTGATTCCAGTACTAAAGGCAGATCACTCTAGGAATGTATAACAAATTTGCATCAAATTAGAAAAAAAATGCATTTAATTTCTATTTTTGCATCGATAGTTTCATTCCCTCGCAAAACAGTTTGTTTAACAAACATCCTACGCTGATCCACTTTGTTCGACGTTTTGTTGAATGTAGGGCTAGTTTTTGTAAGGTTTTGACGTCTTACACGCAACGCAAAATACATTATGAATTTCTATTTTGATGGAAAAAAATGCATTTAATTTCGCTATTTTTTTAAAAATGCATCACAAGTGATCTGCCCCTAGTTCCAGTATCACTTTGCGAAACTTTTCTATTAAAACTCTGGGGACAATCTGCAACTGTATTAGTGTGTTCGACGATTTGTTTTCCTCCACCTGTAATAATGTTCTGATAGCCGGAGGAAAACTAATTGAAAATAGCTTTTCGATCGGATTATTTGTGTAGTGGATCCCGACCAACCGGGATTGCACGTCTCCGGAATAAGTTTCACAGTTGCACAGAGCATAATAAATACTTTAAGCAAGCTATTTCAAACATTTGGGCGAAGGTACGGCAAAGTTTGCTATTTTTTGTGGAATAATGAAAAGGCGTATGAACTTGGTTCAGAAAAACTTCAGGTTTAAAGAATTTAATTTAATTTCACAAAGACATGATAATACACAATAGTTGTATAACATTCCACCGAAACAAACTTGTTTAGCAACATTTTCACTTCGATAACACAAAGTTCATTCGTGGCCGGTAAAGGAAACGTTACTACAATACCTATACGAAGTTTTACTCACTTGACAATGTGATTTTGGTTAAAAACCGTTGGTAATTCATCTCTTGCTTATTATTTCCCCAGATAATGTGCGCAAAGGCCAATGGGAAATTGAGCATATCAGTCGGACAAATTTTAACATACGCGGACGCGGATAACCGAAATTTTCTAACCTTTTTCGGGCAAAGCCATCAACATGAAGCACCAAAAGAACATTGAAATATTGCGAAATTTTAAGTTTAAGTTGACGGAAGATTTGTTTGTAATATCATTCGAAGTCAGATGTTTGAAGGTGGGAAACTGTGAAATCAGTTGACGCTAGGTATGTGAAAGCGACGGATGGATGATTCTTCCGGGGGACTATATATGCAGTTCGGTTTGCTGAGCAGACGATTAATTAGGGAATTCAATCCGCCTCCGAAGAATTTATTTCAATAGTTGATTTTCGCCAACCGTTTCCCAATTCACATAAGTTTACATTTAAATACATGTAAAAATGTGAGTTGTTCGGCCTTTCCTAGATCATTCAGTCTGAATTTTAGATCAAAAGAGTCACAATATTTAATTTTACATATCAGAACATGTAAAATCCTATTATTAAACAGAAAAATACGTCGCTACGCTGTTTACGTCAAATGTAATTTTCATTTTTTTCTAAGAGTGTGTATATAAAGATCAGTATACTAAGGGGATAAGTGCATCCTGTCTTGGTCGGTGAATTGGGATTACTGTGCATATCATTAAATTTGAATTTTCACTACAAAGACCGTGACGACCTTCCGGTTATGTCCCAGATATTACCCAGACATCTTTCTGCACATGCGAGTCGGTGACACCATTTTCGTTTTACTAACCACTGATTTGTTTTTTAATTTATTATATTTACTGCAATTTCGGTCTCTTCCTTAGTATTCTTTAAGTTTTCAATTTGCGCCGGCCTCTTTTTTATTTATTAACAGATTAAGGCCGAAGTGGCCTGTGCCGTATACAAAAGATTCCTCCATTCCACTCGGTCCATGGCCGCGCGTCGCCAGCCACGCAGTCTGCGAAGGGTCCGCAAATCGTCTTCCACCTGGTCGATCCATCGTGCTCGCTGCGCGCCACGTCTTCTTGTACCGGTCGGATTGCAATTGAGAACCGTTTTCACCGGGCTATTGTCCGACATTCTGGCTACGTGCCCGGCCCACCGTAGTCGTCCGATTTTCGCGGTATGATAGATGGGCGGCTCCCCCAACAGCTGATGCAACTCATGGTTCATTCGCCGTCTCCATGTGCCGTCTTCCATCTGCACTCCACCGTAGATGGTACGCTGCACTTTCCGTTCGAAGAGACCAAGTGTTGCGCCGGCCTACCTATACTGCATAAATAAACTCTCCGGAAAAAACCCAGCTGGTGGTAAAACAGATGTCGACCAAGATTCCCCGCCAAAGACTCCGTTTTCCCGTTTAAACTCATACATATCTGACCATATCTTTCGAACAGTAGATTCTCCGCTATGTATTCTGAAGATTTGGCAAGACTGATGCAGAAATATTCAGCCGTTGCAGAAATCTCGAAAGTTCGCCCAAATAAGCTCATATTTTGTCTTAAGCAAACATATGAATTCCATGGTGACAAGTCTTTCATTTAGAACTACCGCGTTTACACGCCCGCGCACAAAATTGAGATCGACGGTGCTGTTAATTATTCCAGTTTGTCGTGCGTGTAACTACTGGCTGACTGCTTGAAGAAACCTTTACTCCAGTGAGCGAGAAAATGACAATCACACTGGACGGAACAAACGTGTAACAGGTGATCTTCGGCGAAATCGCTGTGTGTTCAATCTAACGTCTTATTGACCGTTGTCCCGTGCGTTATGAATTTCAGCATTTCACTAAATATAAGCAACTGGGTCATTGAACCAATAAAGCGCGGTGTGACAATCATGAGAATGGCTCTTGCATTGAGAATACTGAAAAGTGTGCATATTGTCCACATGATCTATTATCATGCTCGGCGTATGAACAGCGCCGAAAGGATCTACAGCGTTCCCTTAAAAGATGCTTTCACTGTTTTGCAGAAATACCAAATAGAGCTACTCCAAACACAACAACAAATCTGTTTGATCTCTTGGATCAGGATGACTTACTTGAGAGACTGCCAAAAATAGCACCCAAAAAGAAAACTCCGACACAAAAGCAAAGCAAAGAGCTGTAGGTCTTAGAAATTTGAAACCAAACATGGAATTTCCAACGCTTTCATAAACACTACAAATTTCATTTGACATTTCAACCAAAGATTCAACATAGTTCAGGACAAGATGTACCTAGGTGGGGGACCGGCAACTTTGTAGTATTGCGGAAGTCCTTTCGGCATCGAGAAGACTTCATTTCTTCTAGTACGGCAAGGGGGTGTCTTCTCGGTAATAATTGGGTAGTAAAACTTTGGCAAAGAGCGGGAATACGCTACATTAATTATGATAGTGTGGTTGGGAAGGTCGGCCCCCGCCAAGGGCGCCAACCGTAGAGAGCCGCAAAAAATCAAGTGCTTTTTCAAATAAGTGAGCATTAGTCCTAAATCTGTCATTTCCAGGCACTCACTAAATTACTGTTCGAAAGTCGAATAGTGAAAGTGATAAAGAAAGCCAAAGTAAACAAAAGGGCGCAGAACTTATACTCCACAAAAGGCATCAGAAGAGTTCGCTACGGCCTATCAGTCCCATTCAAATTTATTCACAATAAATGGTGTTACTTTCAAATCTAAAATGAATAGAAGAATAAATAACGAACCTGTTTCAGTTGCACGATACAAGCATTTCAGCTGCAAAGATTACCAATTTAAAAAATTGCGAAATTTTTTGCCAGCTTTAAAGCTCGTTTTCACTGTTTCATAGCTATACTAATGGGACAGGAAAGTTATCATAGGCAGTAGAACAGTGCATTTTCTTAAAGCTGTGGCAAAAATAGTGGAGTAAGCTAGATAGGTTATCATTGAGAAAACAGCCCCTTGCCGTACCGTGAGCTTCCCAATATCACAAAGCTTCCTGGGTCCAACCAAGGCTCAACCAGTCCTACATTAAGTTGAATCACTGGTTGAAATGTTGAAGGATTTCTGGTGTTCGTGGGGGTGACGGAAACTCCTTATTTTATATCAAATTTTTAAAACCTGGAGTTGGTTTCTTGTGTTATGTTTAAATTGTTAAAGCTTTGTGTTAAATTTTTAAAACCTGGAGTTTGATTTTGTGTCAGCGCTTCCTTGAGCTGTTAGGGTATTTGGCGTTTCCTCTAGAGATAAATTGCAGCCTTAACAAGAAATTTTATATGTCTATTGTTTCTGTAGGCAGTAACAGATGTCCCCACATGGGAAACGTCATAGTCGCACTTTTCCCGAGCCATGAGAGCATGGTTTGTCGTGGTGAATGGCAAAGCTCCCTTTAGTTTTTTTTTGTAAAAAAGTGATTAGAGCATCTTTTAAGGGATATCATCCCCATGATTCTCTGCGCACTTGTCACAACGGTCATTATTGCTACAAAGGCCTGCTTGTATTTAGTGCGAACCATGTCGAAGAAGCGGCTGCATTTTCGGCTGTTTGTACCACGAAGAGATGTTCCGTTTTAAGTAGCTAAGCAGGCCGCCCGAAACGAGTTTGAAGAGTCATACAGTTTTGGCCCGTCCTGTGCGATTACCATTCAAAATCTTCACTCGGTGGAGAAACGGGTCCTCAAAATTACCAATCCCTTCACCACACGCAAGACCAACTCGAATCGGTGACTACACCGTCGATCTCAACTATGTGGACGGACAAGTGGACGGCGTAGTCCTGACATTACTGACGGCAAGTGTGTCAATAAAGTTCATTCCTTGATTTAGACAGAATATCACAATTCGGAGCTTATCTGGGAGAACTTTTGAGATATTGCCACGACTGAATATGTCTGCGTCAGTTTTTTAGTAATCTAGTCGCCTTCAAACACCTAGTGTCAACTGATTTCACGAATATGCAGTTTGAGATTTGCGACTGAAATTTACATGAAATGAGCAACAGTTTGTAACAAAAGTCAATCTAACTTCTCCAATACCACTTTTTGCTGCGCGGCTTTGTGGTACATTTATTTCTCCATCAAACCCTCAATTCGTTTAATCTCCAACAAAGCATCCCCAGAGCGACGAACATATTGTCGACTAAGAACTCTGAAAATATCCATTTTGATTCATCCTCGAACATCACACTGGACAATTGTATCCCTTCAAACCGTAGTTGCGAGAAATCATTGTGGAGTTAAAATGTATACTGACCTATGGAGATGATAACTTTAACCTTGCGTCGCTCGCGCTAGTACACTGAGTGCACGTCGCTCTGAAAATCTAGCGAAATTGTCTTAGGGCATCAACGGGTGCTCGTTCAGTGAGCCAGTTACAACCGCAAAAGCAGCCCCAAAATGAACTGAAAGCAACATCGTCGAAGAAGCTAATAACAATAACGACGGGCTTACACTGGTAACCCGTAAGTGCAATAAGCAATGAAGAACATCCGATCGCGGGCACCATGACAGCTTTAACGATGATAACCTTGACGTGAAAGACTCGAGAAAATTATATGACCTCCATGACGCAGTAGGCGAGCAGACAAACGTTTCTCCGGTGAGAAAGAAGGTCTCCGCGCGTAACAGAAAATTGCGTGGGGATCTTATCCACGGATAATCAATAATATTTGTTTTTGTTTATATATTGTAGATATATAAAATATCCACGGTTTCGTTAAACTACCCTTATGAGCCATGTCCAATAAACGAATGAAAATGACGCCTCATATTTTGCACTACTAAACCATGAAGGTAAACTTAGACCGAAACTGTAGTCATCAGTTCCAACGGCTTTAGTATTTTTTGGTATTTCCAACATTAAATCGTGCTGGACGCTCTGGATTGATTATTAAGCTTCTTTTGTTAGGTTTGCTATTCAATCGCATTGATTGTTGCAGGTTATAATTCGACAATCGACGGAATTTTAACATTATTATAAATTATTATAAATCCCATTTTACAGGATTTCGATTTATCGCAAATCTACCGAAATATGCCACGCTCTACAGGGGTGTAGCCTCTTAAGCACGAAATTGCTAATTTAGTTAGCATCGTTCTCTTTCCAAACCACTACTGTCATTCTCTTGCTCTTGTCTAATGATGATAAAAGATATTATACCATAATAGTATCGACGTCGCTTTCCACATGGCACCCCCTCATTCAAAGATGTGTAGTGCACTCGAAAAAAGATGCCTTAAGTGCAACATCCTAATGAGTCGGCGAAGTCTTCGTTTAGAGCCGCTAATCAACTATTGCCATAAAGAGAAACTAAAGCACAACACAAGAGTCTTCAAAAGTTAACGACACATTCACTTCAACGCACGACAGGTAGTTCCTGTGGCGGAAGTGTTTTCTCTGTTTCCGAGTTGCCAAATCAACCACCATAGTAAGCTCCCAAAACAGTAAACGAATAAATTATAAAATTATTACACTCTAGTTTAATGAGTATCAAATTTAAATCTCGTTATGCTTGGAAGGAAGTTTCATCTTTAAGTCAAAAATAATGGTAGAAAGTGCAAGCAGACAAAATCAAAACAAAACATATTATCGTGAATGCCAAATTGGCCTGGCAGCAGTGCAAAATGTGCCATGTGGTGGAATAACCTTTTCACGTCACTCCGTCATTTCTCGTTTGGTACAGACTCAGTGTAGCAATAGTTATCCCGAAGTAACACACCAGCACCGAACATCCATTAGGAATAGCTTGAAAATTCATTATGAAGCCCATACCTGCCACCTCCTCTATTTCGACAATCTGCAACTGCCTAAGCGCTACAATGTCGTCCTCCGTCACACTTCAGCCACGGTTTAAACAATCATAGGCAGCTTCCCATGATCATGAAGTCGCCGTTGAATGCCATTTAGGGACATTATCACAGATCGCGAATCTTCGACTTCGGTGTTGCACTGCTCGGTAAGGGCTCGTCTTGCCGTAATCCGTGGCCGGGGGGGGGGGGGCGTCCGCATAGACGAGAGATACTTAACTATTTACATTTAATCGCGGCGATGTCAGTCATCTTTTTGCCGCGAGCGACTTGAACCTGTTGACTGTTGTTATTGTTTTTTTTGTCATACTTTTCGTCGTGATCTTTACGCATAAACAACAATGCAATCCGGGGCTTGGGGCTGTGCATCGTTATGATATGAGAAACGGTTCCCACGCGAAAGAGTAGGTGATCCAAATGGTTTATATTTTGTTCGGCTTCGTGTTTTGCCGGCAACGCGATCCGCCACTGTTACGAACACTGTTATAGTAGAAGAGTGTAGAAGTCTGCAGATACAAGTGATTGAATATGTTTTTCCCTGTAGACAATTGCGTATTAATCTATTGGCTAAATTACAATCCTTTGCCATATTATATGTGGGCAGAAAAATAACTTTTCGGCCGTTTTAACAACGATCAATACAATACCCCTTCCATTTAAAATTTGTTGAGAAACTCCGTTTTAAATTCATGTTGTTGTGTTGTATAGTATCTGTCAAAAGGTAATGCAAAAACGTATAACTACGTACTCCACGCTTCATTTCAAAATAAAAATTCGCGCCCTCCCATTTTCCCCTATTATATCTATATTTATATCATAAGTTGAATTTACAGTTTTTTTTAAACTTTCGATTTGTGTCTGTGATATTTTTTTTCTAATCTATAATTTCATTGCTCAATTTTTCATTACGGATTTTTTGTATTTATCTAGTATATGTTTCTTTACTTTTCCAAGATTCCTTTCCTTTTTTAGATTTATTTCGCATTTTCTGGTTTGGTTTTTTTAATTTATTTTTTATTGTTTCACCTCAATTATATGTTTCTCTGTTTTTTCTCTTTTTTATTTCTTCGTTTTCTAAATTTAAAATCCATTTGCTTAATTTCTAATTTTTTGATGAATTTTGAAAATTTTTCAAAAATTTTTTGGACATTGGTTTGCTAATATTTTACAATTTTCAACCAAGAATTTTTTGTCTTTCTCATACAGAAAGGATTTGCTATTTTTCTGAAAATCGACAACCTTATCCTGCCCATTTTTTTTACTAAGATAGGTTTTGTGGAATTTATACGCGAGGCGTTCCTTGACTTGTCTTGCACCCTTCACACCAACCGAGTGTCGTGAGATTTCAAACATTTGAGTTAGTTTAACACTAGAGCAAAAATGAAATTGTGCCTTCATTTTGACCTCACTTAAGATATAGCGGCCCGTTGAAGTTAGTGATTGAAAAATTAATTGTTTAATTTTCCTTTTCTACATCATGAGTTGTTCATTTCAAATTTTACAAAATTATGTGTCTGCATTAGCCCGGCTTATAAAAAACTGGAGAACGCAGAAATGATAGCGATGTCCAGCTGAAAGTGACGAGGACAGTAGGCCGAATGAGCATTAGGTCAAAAGCAATGAAGCCGAATGTTTAATAAAGAAGCTTAAGTTTATCCTGCAGAGCTGTTTGATTGCTTGGAGAATTAAATGCCTTAAGAAAGATTTCTTCCTTTTAATTCCACAATACTAAACTGTGCTGGTCTCATAAGCCACTTGTCGTATGTTCGAGCTCCAGCCAGAAAGAATTCTTAGTGATCAATAGGACCGTCGCACCAGCCTGTATTGTACACTAAGAATCGGCTGCAAAGTCTGTCGAAAACGAAGATCCGCGGCGGAATGTAGTACCAACCCGAATAGAAATGTACAGTAACAAAATCATGATTTTCACTGTGACAGTACAGTAATTTTACAATAATTTACAGTAAGTTTTAGTGTTATGCTACAATACAAAAACAATAAACTTTAACGTTTTTACAGTAAATTTCAATGTAAAATAGACTTTTACAGTGAAAAAGAGGGTGGTTATGTATCTTAATATTAAAAAAAATCAATTTTTCTTCATACATTTTTTTCTCGAAAACAGTAAAATTTAATGTGAATGCACTGTATCCGTTTTTTGCTGAACAGTGAAATTTATTGTTACATGAAATTTTATTGTAAATCTACTGTGAGAACTTGGCATCGAACAATGTTGAAACACTAATAACTATAATATTTATTGTTTTATGATTGTTTGTAGGGTAAATGCCATTGTAAAATTCTATCCGGGAAGGCTTTGCTTTGCTAATAAAGGAAGACATCTGTCTTAAGAGGGTTAATTGTGATATTCAACTAAGTCACTCGAAAAGTTGTTTTTTTTAATTGCCTGGAGAATACAAATATTTTTTCAGCTCTTTTGAATTTATAATGCAAGATGTATTTTATTCAAATTAGGGTTGTCTACAACTGTGACAATTGGGTCATTAAGCTCTATATATTTTTCCATTCCATTTGATAAATTTTAGGTCCAACATACATAATATAAAATTATTTCACAAAAAATTGTTGTAATACGTAAAAACGATTTTTTTGATTTTTAAAATAAATCTTATGTAAACCAGGCAACCATACATAGGAAAACTGCGGTTGGTTACATCTGGCCTATCAAGACAACACCACAGAGAACAGACGTCCATCTTCAGCATTCAACTTGTGTAAAATCTCTAACGGTTTCGAAGGTAGTTTGGATATCTAAACCAGGTGCGCTACTGTCGTCATGTTTTTTTGTGGCTGAGTGCGACAGAAATGACAGCGGTTATTCCTCTATCCAGTCAAACTAATCCGGAACCGATTCGGATTTCCAGCATGAATTCCAGCTCAAATGCGTCAACCGATAGAGTCGGAATCGGTTGTTTTCTTTGAGCTAGATTCCATGCTGAATCCATCCAGGATTTCGAACCGGTTCCGGAATCGATTTGACAGATAGTTGGGATAGGTTGGTGTGGCGACGCTAGTGTGTTTAGTATATTAATTCAAGTGTTTACACACGTTTTTTAAATATTTTTGTTCGATCATTGATGTCTGTTCTCTGTGACAACACCCAAAATGGAAAAAAACTGTATGCATTGGATAGTGTTTATGTCAAATAAAGATAACCCTGCAGGAAAACCGGGAAAACATGTATTCATTTTTTCTGACAGGGCATCATTTACCATGAAATTCGAAATGTCAAATGATTCTGATAGTGTCAAATCTAGATTGTCAACATTTTTCTATATTTTAAATTTAAATTTTATTTTCACGTTTCCTGAATTGGAAAAAAACATTGTTGCAATCACGAAAATCTGCTTTATCGATGTATGTAATAAAAAAAAAGATTTTTTTCTTATTTAATCACCCAATTACCAAACGTGCCAAACTTGTGCGAATTTGACGCGAAAATTCGGTGAATTTTTATTCTTCCGTTTAGTTGTGACCGATGGCGTTGTACCATATAAAGATTACGGTTTTTTACAGTTTCCGTGACCCCTTTCTCAGCACAACTATGATAAGATGCGACGGAGGTTTCGTCAAAGGACCGGGGAAGATGTGCCGTTAACATTATTCGTTGAATCGTCGCTGTTGTGCTATCTTATGACAAGCGCCATTTAGCACATTTCGAGAAAAACCGATTTTTAAAGTTTGAGATTGAATATCTTGAAACTTACAAATGGTATAAACAATCCAAAGAAGACAATTGATGCTTCTATCTATTCTGCATTATTCTCCTAAATATTATGAAGATCGGTTGACTATGTTGCGAGTTTTTACCACAGAGAACAGACATCCATGATCGAACAAAAATATTTAAAAAACGTGTGTAAACATTTGAATTAATATACGAAAAACACTAGTGCCGCCACACCAACCTATCCCAACTATCCGTCAAATCGTTTCCGGAACCGGTTCGAAATCCTGGATGGATTCAGCATGGAATCTACCCACTGAGACGTCCAAAAAATTGTTTCAAAATCGTTCAACACGGGTCCAACGATGGACGTTCGTTGAACGGTTATTTGGACGTTGTACAAATTGGTCCAACGAACGTCCTTCATTGGACAATTTTGAAACCAACCGTTCTTAGAGGGTAGCTCAAAGAAAACAACCGATTCCGACTCTATCGGTTGACGCATTTGAGCTGTAATTCATGCTGGAAGTCCGAATCGGTTCCGGACTAGTTTGACTGGGTAGAGGAATAACCGCTGTCAATTCTGTCGCACTCAGCCACAAAAAAAACATGACGACAGTAGCGCACCTGGTATAGATATCCAAACTACCTTCGAAACCGTTAGAGATTTTACATAAGTTGAATGCTGAAGATGGAGTCTGTTCCTGTGTTTTACTATGAATGTAAACAAAAGTCGCACTCACAAATGTCATAGGCGTGTATTGATACTAAAATTTGTACGACGTGTCATAATCGTGCATGGAAAATTTTTCATAAAAAATCATCAATTTTTAACTTTTATTCATATCATTGCCACAGAAAACAGACATCCATGATCGAACAAAAATATTTAAAAAACGTGTGTAAACATTTGAATTAATATACGAAAAACACTTGCGCCGCCACACCAACCTATCCCAACTATCCGTCAAATCGATTCCGGAACCGGTTCGAAATCCTGGATGGATTCAGCATGGAATCTAGCTCAAAGAAAACAACCGATTCCGACTCTATCGGTTGACGCATTTGAGCTGGAATTCATGCTGGAAGTCCGAATCGGTTCCGGACTAGTTTGACTGGGTAGAGGAATAACCGCTGTCAATTCTGTCGCACTCAGCCACAAAAAAACATGACGACAGTAGCCCACCTGGTTTAGATATCCAAACTACCTTCGAAACCGTTAGAGATTTTACACAAGTTGAATGCTAAAGATGGACGTCTGTTCTCTGTGTCATTGCGTTCATATAGTCTATAAACAATCAGTGAAATGCATTTTGAAGGAAATGAGTCAGGAAATCTAGAAAAAATTGTTATTTTTGATTACAGTGTTGCCAAATATTCTTTATTTCCAGTTTAAAACTAAAACTGTGTTTTTCTCACAACTCGTGTAATTTTCTTTTGAAAATGTTTATGCCATTGTGTTCCTCAGACATATTCACACATAAAAACATCTAAAACTTCAATATAACTTGAGCAAATCCCTAGATACAGTGATTTGAAGCAAAAAACTCACAATTTCTCATCATGTTTCTCGTTATATCTAAGAATCCAAGTAGAATTTAAAAATTCTGAAAACGCCACTTTGTAGAGATTTTTTAAACAAGCAATGCGGCATATCTAATTCAGATTACCCCAAAATGGCGTTTGTCATAAGATAGCACAACAGCGACGGAATCTCGAAGCGGTAGCCTCTCGCAAGCAGACCTGTGACTGTGACTCGTTTGCCCCAATTAGTCAAACATAGGGTCTATGAAGTAGTTGCACGCGACTTGAAGCATTGTGGCGTCAATTTTATTAATTTTCTCCATCGCACCAGTAAATATGCAGCGAGAAAGATGATGTAAATATTCTAAACATTATTATTTATAGTTTAAAAAACTATCCCCTCACCTAGGTTGATGGGTTTGACGGTATTACAAATGTCATCAAGCATATTTCGTGCAACTGTTTTAAAGAACCTCTGGCAAACAATTGCTTTAACATGGTTATTGCATTACGCCTCGATAGTGGTGCCTCGAGGAGACCGAGACGGCTTATGGACCTTCTTTATGTTTTTTCATACCTTGCACCAGCCCAAACTAACGGTCAACCATTACCCATGCAAGCTGGCGTGACTGACTAGCGGGTTAAAGTAGAATACTTTCGTTTGAGTATTTGTGACTGCTGAGTCATTCGAGAAGATCGGATTAGATAAATTAAGGTATAATTAGTTTACCATCGCGAACCAATCATTCCCGGTTAGCACAGCATGACAAAATTCCAATAGAATGCAAATGTCCTTAATGGTAAATAAACATCATATGCTGGCATTTAGACGAGTGCCAGTAGTTTAATTGCATGTTACATGTGTGCTTTTCTTCTATTTCATTAGTCTGCTTTTGCTGTACTTCTAGTAGTTTGATTTTCCACTACTCATATATACCAAAAATAATATTAGCCAATTGAAACGCTTTTACCTGATATTTGAATCTTTTTTTCTTGTCTTTCTTCGGAATGCTATTTCCTCTTTTATTATTATATTTCTCCCATTCAAAACGTACAAGCACTAGTGGCCTTCCCGATAACACAAACTTGGACAAAAAAACGAACATGCATTTGCAATCATCCACACATGCTTACGCCAGCGATCTCGCCAACCTTGAAACACCCGTTTAAAAGTTTTAGTACCTATAAATTTACAAATGCGGTCTTAAGTATTAACTCATCGCTCACGCGATTATGAATCGGTTACGTCCGGAAGTCTCTACCCTCGGTTCAAAAGCCTAGCCTTCAGTTGGACCAATCAAAAAATGACGCGCGTGTTCACTAGATGACACGTTCCATGACAACCTGACCGGGAATTCTAGTGATACGGGGGAACTCTCTTTTAGCATCTGAACCTGGTATCGGATGGTTACTGACAATTAAGCGTCAGAGTCACGGTCCGCACGATCATTTATAAAATCGAATTTATCCACACCACGTTAACATACAAACGCTTGAGCTTCGTCCAAGCATAAACTACGTCCGCGATCTCGTAAACATGAAAACACTCCGGTGATTGATTGTTTTAGCACTTAGAAACTCATAAACGCGGTCTCACTAGTGGTCCCAAAAACATATCTGTTCGCACGATCATAAATCGGTGACGTCCGAAAGTATCTACGGCCGTCTCTACTAGTATAGGTTCATGCCCAAGTAACAATTAAAATTCCTCGGGGATTTATCATTGTTTTATCCTGGTTTTATGAAGGAATCATTAAAACCGGTGATTTTATTATGGTCTTATGCAGCTGTCATCTCATTTGTTCCAAAATTTTACTATAAAACTATGTTATGACTTCCACGATAAAGCTTTAGGTTACAAGTTTATATAGTGGTTGTTAAAAGGTTCTATATACTTTGTTAAAACTGGAATAAAACTAACATACAACAATAAATTAAGTTATAAGACAGTTTTTTCGTAGATTATTGCACGTATTCAGGTTTTAGAATGTCTATATTAAAACCTCTTTAAAATAATTACTCTTGTGAAAGGCATCAGCTATACTAAGAAGTTATAAAAATTGTCACCAGAAGCGCGAATTTTTGTTTACTTGCTTTTAATGTAGTAACTGTAGTGCAAATAAGTTACTTCGAAAATACCGTTTGGAAATGGAATTCTCCCTCATTTTCTTTTGACCCAAAGCAGAAGACGAACCAAGGCAGGTTTATTTCGCCTTTGCAGGTTAATATCTCTTCAGAATTTCTGAATAACCGCTGACAGGAGGATTGGTTTGTTTTTCTCGTTTCTCCAAGATTTTCAAGTTGGTGAATAAAGATGAGAACTTTTTTGTGCGCGCTAATGCAGTTGAATCACGAGAAGCTAATATCATTAATTGTTTCGTTTTTAAAACGTTTCACAATTTGGTGACTTATGTTGATGCTAGAAAACGCATTCAGCAAAATAACATTCGTTAGAAAAATTAGTAAATATCAAAATTAGATCATTTGTGAAAACTATGTCATTATTGGTAATTAAATAAAAACTGATTTGTTTTCTACCTGTTTACAAAAATTGCCGACAAAACAATTTTAAGAACCACTTCTCGCATTATATTACAAAAAAGGAAGTCCATCTGCGTTTTAGTACTATAAACAATAAGTTCATACAAATGCATTTCGGTCTAGGGTCAGATCACTCTAGGCATAACAAATTTTAATCCAATTTGAAAAAAACGCATTTCATTTCCATTTTTGCATCAACTTTCACTCTTTCGCCGAAATATTTGTTCAACAAGCGTCTTACGCTGATCTACTTCGTTCGATACTTTGTTGGATATAGAGGTAGTTTGTTGCAGGGCTTTGACGTTTTACTTTGCGTAGCGTGTAAAACGTCAAAGCCCTGCAACAAACTGCATTTCAAATTTCCATTTTGATGGAAAATATTTAATTTCGTTGTTTTTTAAAAATTACATCGCAAGAGATCTGTCCCAAGATTTCGGTACACAATTTGAGGAAAATCTCTGCGAGTCTTTATCGAACGAGGGCTATGGACAAATCTCGTGCTCGATTGGAATGACACTGACAGTAAATGGTGAGCACACTATAGAGATGGCGAGCGTCTTTATTTTAATCTATCACGCTACTCAAATTTGACAACCGCACCGTTACATAGTAAAAACTCCCACCTTTCATTTACCATCCTGGACAAAGTCACTGTCAGAATAATCAACACGCTTATCCTCAGCTACTCATTGCAACTAAACCGATTTTACTCAAAAATGAGTAAAATTTGTTTGAAAGTTCAATATAATGTCTGATCGAAGTAGGTCATCTCCATCCGACATCTGTACAACATCATTCCGAATAGCCTCACTTACTTTGAGTCATTTTTGACAAGGTACGGTTTTTGTCAGAAACGCGTCAAATCTACTCATTTGTGAAAAAAGTGCACTGAGAAACAAAAATATGCATATTTAGCATACTTTCTATTCTCTTTTCTTCTGCTGTGATTTTTATGCATTTTCATGCATATACTTCTAATAAGCGTTCATTGAGTGGATGGAACGAATATGCCCAATGCATAAAATTTACAGCAGAAGAAAGGAGAGGCAGATAGAAAAGTATGTTATCGATGCATAAATAAAATTCTGCGTGTACCTTGACCTACTTCAATTAGACATTATATTGGGCTTTCAAACAAATTTTACTCATTTTTGAGTAAAAGCGATTTAGTTGCAATGAGTAGCTGAGGATAAGCGTGAAAACCAGTAAGCTGTGGTTTAGTCCAGCATAAAACTTGTCACTCTCAACATAGATGCAGATGTGCCATGATAAACACACTTGCTATATGAATTGCTCAGTTATGATCGTTTTAGGGGGACTTGTCTTATGGAAGAATTATTCAAGTATACCAAGTTTTATAAAAAAAATGTCCCCTTGAAGCAAAAATAGCAAATTGCAAAGTAAAATTTCACAAATACACGCTATCTTGTTCGTTTGAAGGGTGGAATCAAACGTTTTAAGACATTTTTTGAAAGAATCTGCACTTTTTAACAAAACCTTAACATTTTTATTACCAAAACTTGGTTAAGTGTTGTTTCAATATATGCAGAAAAATATTACAGAATGCTCATTTTTAGCAGATTTCATGGGGCGCATTTATTTTGCGTTGCTCTTTCATGATATTTCACCATAAATCCTCAACGGCATGCCTTCTTCTTCTTCCAATTCTGTTTATTTTCCATCGGCCTATAGCCGCTACGAGGCCAAATACCGACGCCAGAGAGGTGACACTCCCACTATCTGGATTGGATATCGACTCACCAACTCATGGACCGGGAACCAACGGCTTTACTTCCCTTCCGAAGGAAGGCGTGACCTCAGATTTTTCTCACCTCTGAAAAATCTCAACGACCTCGACTGGGATTGAACCCAGACCAACTGGGGTGGGTGGCGGTCACGCTTACCACCCAACTATCGGCGCCGTCGGCATGCCTTCAAATGTATACCTTACAATATGGCATTTTGTTCGATGATAGGCATCATGCGATGTTAAGGAATAAAACCACGATAAAATATTATTGAATGGACTTCTTCAGGATGATTTTTCACAGTTTTATGATGGTTTAATAGCGGTCATATAATGGTTTTCCAAACTGCTATGTCAGGAGGTTTTATGGTGTTGGTTTAATATCACACCTAACGAGTAGAATAGAACTTTAATAAAACTATTACGCCTATGATAGTTTTCATAACAAGTTCTACTGATTACAATAAAACCAGGCCAATTTGTCATAACATGGGTTTATAGCAGCCTGTAGGAAGTACATAAGACCATAAGGGTGGCATGGGAGGTTTTAAATATTAGTTTTATTAAACGCTATAAAACTTCAATATAACCAAAATTGTTACTTTCAATTGAACCAATCAAAAAATGACGCATGACCGGGAACCTTAGTAATATGGGGAATCTCACTCTCTTCTAGCATTCAGAACGTTAACATACAAACGCTTTAGACTTTCGCGATCGCCCACACACACACACCAAAGAGCGCGGTATCGTAGGCATGGAAACACCCCGATGATTAAGGGGTTACACCACTGTAGAGCACGAAAAAATAGGCTTATTTCGCGAGTTTTTCTTGACGCTACAAAGAGGTTAATCGAGATCTTGTTAAATGTGATTAATAACATAAATAATGAATCCCACAAAATATTTTTTTCGAGTAATTCCATCACAAAATGGCGGCTGTACAGCATTTCTCCCCATGGGCGTTTTTTTTTTTGGAAAGGGGCCACGGCCGGAAATCTATCACCCGTAATTTTTGATCTAGAGATAAAAACTTAAGTTTTTCTGATTCCTTATGTCAATATTTTGATTTTACGTAAAATGGCGTACTTTTGAGTGAAAAAACGTCGAAAATGTCATAAAAATCGACACAAAATTGTTAATTAAAAAAAGTTAAGCAATAAAAAAATAAAATGACCTACTGGGGAAGCTACAAATTTCCATGTTCGCACGATACTGTATCGGTCCGGAAATCTTTACCTTCGGTCTTAGCATCCTAGGTCCATTCTTTCAGTTGGTCCAAAAAATACGCTCACATTCACTTGACAACACGTCCCATAGCGACATGACCGGGACTCTAGTGATATGGGTACACTTACTCTCTTCCAGCATCTGAACACTAATAAGTATCAAATTCACGGTCCGCGCGCAATAATTCAAGAGTAAACGCGAATATACGAAAGACCACTCGGTTATAAAATCGAATTTATGCACGCAAAGTTACATACACGCTAGCACATGCGAAACACACGTCAATATACAAACGTTCGAGCCCTTCGCGATCATCTACGCACACCTGAGCCCGCGATCTCATACATTGGATAACGCCTCGATGACTAAGTGAATGTTTTAGCACTTGTAAATTTACAAACGCGATCTCAAGAGGGAACCTCTCTACTCTTGACTCTAGCTACCTATGTCCATGCCTTTAGTTGGATTAATAAAAAATGACGCTCATATCCACTAGAAAAGACGGTCCATACTGACATGACCGGGTAACCAAGTGATATGGAAAAACACACTTTCTTCTAGCATCTGAACCGTACACCGCAAAGGAAGTACGTGTCAGATTCACGGTCACCGCGATCATCCAAGAACAAATGCGAAGATGCGAATGAATAATCGTTTATAAAATCGAATTTATACGCGCGAAGTTACATACACGCGACATAACGTTAACGTACAAACGCTCGATCCCTTCGCAATGATACATGTGATCGTGAAGTCCCTACGTCCGCACATATCTGAACCGTATAATGAATATCACATTCAGAATCACGGCCCGCTGCAATTGGTCTTAAGCAGTGCTTTTGTGGGAGCCCTTTCGAGATCCTAGCTCTACAGGTCCAATAGGGAAACTCTCAAAAAAAGTTTAAAAAATATCAAAAATCACTGTGATCCCTGCGAGAGATCTCTGCTTCCGACGGTGGGTCGACGGCCTTGGCCAGCGGTATTTGCTATTAACTGAATTAAGGTAAAGTGAACAAGAAGTGAACTATTTCCAAACAAAACAATTGCACTTGTTGTAATATTTGTCTACGAAAATAGTCCCTTTCATTTTGCTATTTGCGGAAATTGTACATGTGAGCTTTTAGAAACATTATGGAGATATTAGCGAAACGTTTTCAAACAACTCGAACCTCCCGTACCCGGAATAAACACAATTTTTTAAAGTACCCAACCCGACTCGCACCCGGTGGTAATAAAACCCGAACCTGTACCGATTGCAACTGGTACGGATGCGGGTAAAAGTTCCCATACCCGGTTTCTAGACCTTGGCCAGATCGCACATCTTAGACAGATGTTCTGCAAGAGTATCGGATGGTTACATGAAGTTTTCTAAAACATAATCTGAAAAATTTTAATTTTCTGACAACGCTCCATAATCCCCGCTAAACTCCAACGATTTCGCCACCTGGGCACCAGTTTGACACTACCGAACGAACGATGTTTACATTCGACGAGTTTTTATTTAAGCCAACAACATCCAGCCATAAGCATACAGTTCAAATTCAATTTGACGAAAAATTCTAGTTAAACCGTTACTTACCAAGAACGGATGTTACAATTTTATGAAAAAGAAAAGTATTTGGTCTAATGCTGTAATCTATAATCGGCGAGTAGTGCTTGTCCGAAATTTCCCATCAAAATGTATTTTGACAATATGCTTATTAGCCCTAATCAAAAAACAAACGAGATTTTTCGGCAATTAGATAGCCTGAGGTGGTTGTTTCGTGAGCCATATTTAACCCTTTCATGTCCAACTTTTGTCTAGTGCATGAGTTTCAAAACTATTTTTTCTTGAAAACGGTGAGGTCAAGAAACACGAAAAGCCTATTTTCATAAAGATAGATGCTTCCATGGCAGTGCTAGAAGCTGGTCAATTTTTGCCTTCAAATGCCCAATACAATTCTCCTAGAATAATTGCAATAGTCCAATTACGTGGAAAACGTAGCCAACGACAGTCTAAATTGATAAGTTTTATCAGTTTTAAATAATATTGCACCATAGCGAAGATATATGAAAAAAAAAACATTTTCCGTCGTCAGCGTAAACTGTCCCTGGCAGCACTGCTCCATAGGAATCCAATCAGATTAATTGCAATAACTTCAGTTCGAGAGCTGATCCTTATAACTATTAATATTGAAATTAAAGGCAATAATCACATTAATGAGCCTTACTTGTTTTTGTGAGCAAATCTCGCCTCAATCAAAAGTTATAGCTGTTTAAAAACGTTGTTGTCCACAAACAACATGGGCATGAATAGGTTAAATTGTATTTGGTTAATGCCCAGTTTACATTAGTGCTGGTTGCCATCTGCTGGTGCCAGCATGCTGGAAACCAGCACGCTACCAGCATAATGTAAACGCTTGCCAGCAGCTGGCACCAGCAGATGGCATGCGTTTACATTATGCTGGTAGCATGCTGGTTGCCAGCATGCTGGCATCAGCAGATGGCAACCAGCACTAATGTCAACGCTACATAAGCCAAAGAGAACCATGTGCCTTTTTGAGTTACATGTCCAAAAAGCGCTTTCGCAGCCAATCTAGCACTAGAAATACAATAAATTTATGTTTGATAACTGAAACAGTAATCCAAAGCAAATAAGTCAACATTTATGCTAATGGAAGCTCGGTTGGCCTTATTAAAAATAGGTTTTATGAGCAATTTTCAATTTAACACAAATAAAAGATATTAGGTACTAATTGGACCTTAATTATATACATTCATTCACTACCGTTATTCAGCAAAATAATCCATTCGGAAGAATGGCACTCGTCCAAGTAGTGCCATAAAAGATAATCTGAAGTGTAGTCACAGCAGGAAAGTTTCCCGTAACAAGGAAAAATGCACAAAATAATTTCACTCAGTTTCCTCATTATGGAGCGAAATTGCGTAGTGCAACGCATGGGTTAGATCGACTAGCAACGATCCATGTTTCGATTTCGCTATAATCTAATCAGCAATAAAAACTTTCTTGATTGCGTTACGCGATAAGTAGCCAGTTGTTTGTGACCACAAGATATGTTCCTTTTGGGATGACTATGATGTGGTTAACTCGACTACCGTATATTGTTGAAACGTTAAAAAGTACGGTAATGCCAACTCACTCAATGTTTCAAGCTTTATATATCTACGCACAAAATGGTCTCAAATTTTCTCCTTATGAAGAGATATAGTGCAATAAATTCCTGTTAAATCGAGTTTCACTTTTTAAAAAGGATTGTGAAACCAATCAAATCTACAAATGATTTTAAATCCAATGTATAGTGCATCAATTATTTAGAAAAAGTGAACAAGAAATGTGTAGTTATGATACTAAAACATTACGAAACTATTTCCAAACAAAACAATTGTGCTTGTTGTAATATGTGTCTACGAGAATAGCCCCTTTCATCGAAGACTACATATTAAGAAGACTGATATCTCTTTCCTTCCCCCATACAAACGAGAAGCGACAGAGGTTATAGCGCCTCTATTGGAGGAAGGTAGGAAGCTTAATGTAAAAATGTATATGTGGGATGTGCATCACTATTGGAAGTACCATCTTTACCCGCAATTGGCGTTGCTGTTACTGTCTCCAGATTCTGGACAGAGTTGCCAGTCTTCTTGATATGGAGTCTTCGCTTTCATTTTGCTATTTACGAAAATTGGTCATGTGAGCTTTCAAAAACATTACACAGATATTAGCGAAACGTTTTCAAACAACTCGACCCTCCCGTACCCGGAATAAACACAATTTTTTGAAGTACCCAACCCCACTTGTACCCAGTGGTAACAAAACTCGAACCTGTACCGATTGCAACTGGTACGGATGCGGGTAAAAGGTTCCAATACCCGCTCACATATATTGAAATCCAATGAAAAACCATACTGTATTTAGCTATCCTTGCAAAACTACTCAACACCGTTTTAGCGGGTTACTGACGATTGCCTTTCGAAAGTTCCGGGTATTCTCCGTTGCAAACATCCATGATTGCAACACACCGATGGCTTCGTCGATCGGCAAACTTGTCCAACCTGAACATTTAATGTTAGTTTGAATGAATCCGAATACTGGCAACTTATTATTGTTGTACATCGATCATGCAACTCAGCTCCGGGGGTTGGCTCAGGGAGCCACGAAACAATGAACATTATTCAATTTTCCACTACTGCACCGGTTGACGCAGCCAATGATCCATCGAACATTTTCGATCTTTCTGCTCCCCGGTGCATCCATGTTGTTACTCGAGGCGTACGAATGCAAGAAAGCAAAAAAAAATACAGCGAATTCGCGGCATTCGAAGTTTTGTTTACCTCGCTCAATTCCGTAAGCGATCTTGCATGCACGTAACTCGCCTGAAGTACCTATTGGTACACTGCACTGATGCATTCCCTTTCGGAGGACGATCACCTATTAAAACTGTAACACAAACGGATCGATGGGAACCTGAACCTGCACCGACCAATCAAACTCAACCTATGGTTTCGGTATTGCATTTCCCATTTATTTCAATTATATGGTTGAATGCAGCTCCACGTCGTCTTTCTCACAAGCTCTGAAAAAGTGGATTCCATTCAGGCCTGAATTCTATCCACATTAGTTTGGCGGAAAATAAACGGAATCGATTCAATTGAGACCTACTGCTGTCCTGGAAGATTTATTCGCAGATCATTACCCATCATTATTACATCTGATAGTTTCGATAGATTTATATGAACATGGGTTCACCGCTGTGAATCGTTGAAGGCACTATTTGATTTTCATATTGATTTAGTTGGAAAAAAAAACAATGTCACTCACCCACTGCATTGCGACACTTTATATTGTTATTCGGACACCTTCAAACAACTGCTCTCTATCTCTTCAGCACCCAATCAGCAACTACGATCAATGTTGGTATGTTTTTCACAGATTCTGTCTTCGTTGAAACCGCTTCAGAACTTCTGTTCTCACTACACGCAGCACTGCCTCTTAGGCTTTCTTTTTTCCCGAAACAGTATTGACCAATCAGGTCAGATTAGCGCATTCCAGCACCAAACAAAGGCACAAAACCAATGAACCACCCGAAAATAATAATAGTCCATCGAAACTCCCGGAAAGTCGCGTCTACTCGCGTCGGATGTCGTTACCAGACTGATCTCTAGCGGATGGTAAGTCTCGAGAAATTTTCGGTGTCCCGAGATTATGTTATGGCACTTTGCTGCCCCGTCTTCTCCCATCAGGCTGTGGGTCCGCGAGATGCAGCAGCATGATCCACCGATATACTCTCCGGTCGGCACACGTGGAGTTGTAGGTATACCTATGCATCTGTGGGGCTCCCACGAGAGTCGATCAAGCGAGAGCGAAAATGTTCGATGTTTTTCTTCTGTTGCGATGTTTTCTTTGTGGTCCCTGTGCTCTCGTGTTTCTATTTGTACCATTTGTATCTAGTAGAATTGAGCCCCAATATTTTCATCTTTGGGTTGCATCTTCTGCTGCTGCTACTGCTGCTTCTACTGCGGCAGCATTTGTTTTGGTTGTCCGTTTCGTTGATCGTCAAGCTGCGTCATTATGATGAGGTGTGATGTAAAGTTCAGCGCACTTGATTTTTTTTGTTACACTTTGCTGTGTTTATTTTTGCAGCTACGCAAGCGTTGTATATGAGAAGAGACAATTATATTTTTTTAACTAATTATAATTTAGTTCAACATTGCTTCGTTTTATGGCTTGAATGGAAGACAGATGGATTATTTGTATTCCCAAGGCTAACGGAAATGTCAAGAAGGTGTCCGGTTAAATTGTTTTTGTACTGGTATGGCTTGTATATTTGGTAAGGCACAAGTTCACGCATATTTCATAAGATAAGTCTGAAAAAAAACGATAAAATCGGATTCTATCATAATTTCACATTACTGAGGTTCCTAAACCCTACATTTTTTTTCACAGAGAGTTTTTTTCCATCATGAACGGTTTTCGTTTTATTGACATTTTAATACGTCTGTCACGTTACGCAATTTTCGCAGTGAGTTTTGGGGTTACTCGATGAAATTGAAAAATATGTTCCGTTGGCTCAAAAATTAGCGTGAACACAGTTCTAAGTTGAAGCTTGGAAAACTAAGAAGAGCTAGAAAGATCGTTTTCCTGAATAAAAATTTTGTTTTCAATTTTACGGACTATTCTCAATTATCTGTTACGTGAAAAAGTGGCAGTAGCACTACCGTACCGCACCACAGTGGCCCGACGAGTGACAAAACCCCCAAAATCAATGTCTTGTAATTCTTTTGTGAATATTTATTTTATTTTTCTATTAGTTTGAATAAAAGTATCTCAAAGTTTTACGATAATCGGAAGAAAAATGAATTTTTATCATATCGTTGAAACAAGTGATGTCGAAGATTTCTGTTCAATTCAATTCATTAGAATTTTTAGTACCTTTGAATTTCAAATAGCGATATCTCAAGAACTACACAGCCGATTGGAGCAATTTTAAGTTCATTGGAATGAAGAATGAATATACTAAACTTTTTTTTGTACAAAGCTGATTTCCTTTGCTCTTCACCAAAAAAACCCAATTGAAAAATTTAATATCATATCAGTAATTAATCTTTATACGTTTTCCAATTTTTGAGATAATCTCCCATGGGTCACTTATCATGAATCTTACTCAAAATTTAGTGTAGTTTCAAGAAATGAAATATGGAAATGGAATTTCAAAACTGATAGCAGAAATGGATTCAGCGACCCAAAATTAGTTAAAAGTTTTAGCCACATAGACCAATTTTTATAATTTTGTCACAACTTTGTATGAACAGTAGACTGCCCAGAAAAATGATGAATTTTTGAAAACTCAATCGGCCCACCCCTGAGTCGATTCCTAGTCCCACCAGGAGTACTTGCACCAAATTTGAAGCAAATCGGACAAGTCTAGCTACCGGACCAACGTGCCTGAAGTTTGCAAGGGATTTTTCAACAATTTACATGGAGAAAACCCACTAGTTCGTATTTTCGCCACTAGGTGGCACTGTATGCATCGTATTATCACTGTAAGTGAAAATAAGAAAGATAATTTAATTGTCTACAATTTTGTCGAAGACTGCTAGTCAATCCGGCTTTATTAAAAGAAGTTATTAAACATTTAACGAAGTGATGTCTGAGTCAGTTTTGCATGGGGCCTAACAGTGTATGGTTGTGTATCAGTACTCGAGTCCCGCGAACTATACATTTTTGTGAAACAATGGTAAGATTTAGCTAAATAGAAAGTTTAGAAGAATTGTAGTAAATAATACGAGTTATGTTTTGGTTAAAAAATTAGTTCCACATTTGACCGCATAGAGGGCGCCAACACTAACTTTTGTAAAAGAGAGATAGAGTATCAAGATGTTCGGAAGAAATACTGAAAAATGCATCTTCTATAACTTTGTAGAAGACACCAAATTTCTATCTCTCTCCGTTGAAAAGTTAGTGTTGGCGCCCTCTACGCGGTAATATGTGGAACTAAAATTTTCTAATCAAAACATGACTCGTTTTATTTACTATAATTCTTCTGAACGTACTATTTAGCTAAACCTAATGATTATTTCACAAAAATGTTTAGTTCGTACGAATCGAGTACTGATACACAATCATGTACTGTTAGGCCCCATGTAAAACTGGCTCAGACATCACTTCGTTAAAAGTTTAATAACTTCTTTTAAAAAAGTCGGATTGACTAGCAGTCTTCGAGAAAGTTGTAGACAATTAAATTATTTTTCTTATTTTGACTTACAGTGAAAATACGATGCATACAGTGCCACCTAGTGGCGAAAATGCGAGCTAGTGGGGTTTCTCCTTGTAAATTGTTGAAAAATCCCATGCAAATTTCAGGCACGTTGGTCCGGTAGCTAGACTTGTCCGATTTGCTTCAAATTTGGTGCAGGTACTCCTGGTGGGACTAGGAATCGACTCAATTGTGGGCCGATAGGGGTCAGTTTTTTTCTGTCACTCTAATGAACAGGTCTTTCTGTTCGTCCAATATTTTCCAAAATTTGCCAATAGTATTCAATTTGTTTGACGTAAAATCAAAGTGAATCATTCACATAACCATTTCATCTGTTGATTTACGTGTTAATATTTGTGAATATTGTGAGAATATAGAGAGTGATTTCATCGTCACATTCAGATAACTGTGTAATGCACCCGCGTGAGTCAACCCAGTAAAGTTCAGCCGGAAATGATCCGGAATTCCGGTTTGGTTCCTGTTAGTATTCCGGCTCCAGTGACGATTCTAATTAGAATCGGTTGTGTCACTGGAGCCGGAGTACTAACTAGAACCAGTCGGAATTCCGGCTCATTTCCGACTGAACTTTACTGGGAAGCCGCCTAAATACACCCGATCGCTCCGCGTAGCGCCATCTATAAATGACTAGTTGACGCAACGATTTCACTGATGATGGAGGAGATTTCTTGCACCCTAATTAATTGAGAGCAAAACGAGAGTGAAATTGTTTTCAATATTTATATATTTTATCCAAATAATTTTCTTATTGTAATTACGGGCTAGACAAGGTAAGTTATATTAATTTTACACTGAAGTGATGAATAAGCCCCTCACAAATAACCTGCCCTACTAACACAAACTCCTATTTCTGAAACTCCTATGAAAATAGTATGGGTTCCCTGCACTTTCACAAGTAGATGTTGAACTAACATTCTTTCCCTTCCTCGGCGATTGTAAGGATAAGGTTAGGTGTTTACTCTGACGCTTGTTTCACTATGAAGAAAAAGCGTTTATCCCAAATGTTTTTTTTCCTTGCGACACGATATGGTGGATATCTTATTGAATATTAGCTGATGCGTGGAGCGTACCATTTGAACCAATATATTTTTATTTTTTAATTCCTGAAAGTGCATTCTCCTCAGCATCTACGACATAAGGTTTTCCATGGTATGACGTCTGATTACAGTACTTGCACACAGCAATCTGAACTTCAGCGTTTATTTATTTATTTATTTAAGAGTGATTTGTTCAATTTTCGTTCCGTTATGTTTGACTTGTATAGTAAAGTAGGAGGTGATAGGCCATTCGATTCGAATCCTCATCATAAAAGCACAATTAGGAACACCCGTCCATCTGTTATACTCGTTTCTCCAAGTATTCTACTCCGGATTCTACTGCTCCGAATTAGAGATAGTCAAGTTTTAATTTTTTCGAACCCGAACCCGAGAGCATGAAAACTGAAAAACCCGCACCTGACCCTAGTCCGAAAGTAAAGAATTCGAAAAACCCGACCCGATCCCGAACATTTTAAAATTGGAAAACCCAAACCCGGCCCGAACCCGACAATAAAATTTTTGTGAAACCCGAAACCGACCCAAACCCGAGAATTTCAAAAATTGAAAACCTGAACCCGACCCGAACCAGAAAATTTATATTTTGAGAAACTCGATCCGAACCTGACTTATTTATACGGAGAATCAAACAAAAACTCGAAGATTTTTAATTTTAGACACCGAGCTGGATCTTAGGCTCATCTAAGAATTATAGAATCACTCGAACCTGAAGTAGAACCATACGCGTTATATCTGGTGGTTCCTGCAAGAGTAGTTTTGTATAATTTATTATATTTAATTAATTAAGCTATGGCAATAGGGCATTCGTATTCGATGGTTTACACGACGCCACCCGCGCTACTGGTTGGCACGGTCAAACTTGTATCGAAGTGCTTCAATCAAGATTCTCTGACGCGTTCTTCATTTCACATCATTAGCGTTAGGACGATCGTATATGATGGGGTATATAATTTCTTTTATGCTTCAGATAGTACAGTATGCGCGCCAGTAGAGATGCTTCGACATCTCCAATGGAGTTCTCGGAATGACTCCAAACTTCTACAAATTCTCTAATGGCTTAAACAGAACACACAATATTAAGATCAATTCCTTAAGATCGTGTAAATTGTCAGAAAGTGCTTTTTTCGTATAGTGGCACTAGTATACCATCACCATATGAGTGCCATCGTTTTTCATGATGAGTGTGATGGTATACTAGCGCCACTATCAAATCAGTGGTACATATATGAAACAAGCACCTTCTGCCAGATTGTTCCAAGGCTAAACCGTTGCATGATCCGGATTCCTTCATGAAAATACATGAATTTTCACGATCTTAAGGAATCGATCGCGATCGTGTGTTCTGTTCAAGCCATTAGTGGATTTGCAGAAGTTTCAAGTAAAAAGCGTGTTTTGTACCGTAGGTTATGAATGCCATCAGTGCATCTAGCGCCGGTACTCCATCATTAAAATTTATCTCGGTAGAGATTCAACGTGTCCTCCATTTGTCTATCTGTGAACCATAGCTAAAGCAAGGACAATCAGAAACCTGGCGGAAAGCTTTCTGTTGGAGGACTTGGTGCCTGGGGCGATGTTGATTCAAATCCGAAATTTTACGTGATTTGATTTAAAATGGAATCTACTATGTTTTCTGTTTAAGTTTGATGGAACAAAGATAGTCTCTAGAAAATAAATTTTCTGCTGCTTGAATTATCTGCTTTTAAAAAAATAAATAAGACTATGTGCCTTTTTCAAATGTTGTTCATTTTGATCCACCATTGAGTTCTTGTCGCCCTGTCTCACGAACACTTCTGCAGCTTCCTGGTTGAAAACAATCCCATTTGCTTTTGCCGTCTTTGTTGGTAATTTTCCACCAGCTAGTGGTGTAGTATTTGTGTCATGTCACACGTGTACGTATATGAGCCGTAGAAAAGTCTATGATGCCACCAAAGTATCACCAAATTTGTGAGTTCAATATATGGGAATTGTCAATTTGTCCTCGGGCTGCAACGGCATTTGTAGTCAATGGTTTAAAAGCATCTCGTGAATCGCAATTATGCTAAGAATATACAAATCTTGCTGCATTTAAATTTGATTATCATTTTAATTCATGTTTATGTTAACAATATACATAGTTAAATCTTACACACATAGAAAAAATGAAAGTTACATTTAACGTAAACAAAATTGCAACGTATTTTGCTGTCTAATAATGGAATTTTACATGTTTTGACATGTGAAATAAAATATTGTGTCTCTTTTAATGTAGAACTCGGTTGAATGGAGATGGAGAATTTTGAACAAAGCGCATTTTTACATGTTCTTGAATGTAAATTCAAGTGAATGGCGACCCTCCTTTTATGTGCATCTTGCGAGATGTAAATATTTTTAAGTGTGTAATGTACAATTTTAAATCAATATGTAAATGTATAAAAAAGTACTGCTATTCAGAGCACTCGCGACACTTTTGATAACTTTTCGAATGCTTGCGACTGTCAAAACGACCAATCTGGAGCGGATCAACAGATAGTTTTGAACTGTCACTACTTCCCGTAGATTTTTATTGGCTTTGATTTGCTGGACGCTTTTGCCGAGTTTCACGCGTTTACTCCGACCGCTGTCACAGTATCGGCTTCAAAGTATGTCGAGATTCATATTCCATAGTGGAAAGTTGAACCATTTTTTCCGACAAATTCTCTTTGACTTGGTTTATTGATGATCATCGTGAAAAATAAATCGCATAGAGATTTTAGATGTGAAGCACTTACACTTTGCGAATCTGAAGAGAAGAAATTTTATACATCTATAAATATGACGAATTCTAGCGATTCAACGGGTAGTAAAATTTAGTGCTAATATTTGTTATCCATTCGCATAACGAAGTAAAGTTAATTGCTACAGAACGAGACTGGGTGTTGTGTATAGACATAAACAGCGTCTAGAAATGGTTGGGTGTTATTTGTTCAAAATCCGACCTGAGCCCAAAAATTCCAAATTTGAAAATTCCCGCAAGTTTAAAATTTCAAAACCCGGCACCCACTCGAACCCGAAGTTTAAATTTATAGAACCTGAACCCGACCCGGTTCATTGATGATATGTCAAGTAACCATATCGCCATATTGTCATTTTACACTTACACTGACTTCAACTTTCAACCACTTGTTTTGGTTCGTTCTACGAGTCGAATCTTCCTGTTTAGTCTAACGTGTTGGATGTTATTAGTACCGTGCAGTGTAGGTGAACTGAAGATAAGCAATTTTCTTGCATCAAAGTTCAATTTTCACATTTAGAAAATATTCCACCTCACGAAGACTAGGTTGAATAGAATATTTTAAGTCAACGACCGTGTTGAGTCGGAATTTTTTTACGTCAACGTTTTTACGTTCTACGTCAAGCGTTCACCCATGGCAAGAATAAACACGATGCTATCTTTGTTCTAGAAACAATGCATACTACATTAAAAGGCTGCTAGTTGTCGTCCACTATGCTCGTTAGTAGCTCCGGCATAGGCAGAAGTAGAAAGTATCATGATTGTAGATCGAAGAACGCTGATAATACTGCCAATGCAGGCCTTACTTCAGCTTTCGACAAGACAAGCTGTTGCCAAACTCGAACAGCTGGGTTTTAATGGACCTTTTCTTAGTTGGTTACGTTCTTACCTATTTGGCCGTCAAATGAGCGTTAAAATTGGAGATACTGTTTCCCTACCATTTGCTGCTACCTCCGGAGTTCCACAGGGCAGCCACCTGGGACCCTTAATCTTCCTGTTATACATGAACGATGTCCACCTTTCACTCAAATGTGTCAAGCTTTCCTATGCCGATGCTTGAAGTCATCGTAAAATGTCTTGATGATGCAAAACTTCTTCAATGCGATCTAGAAAACTTCGCTAATTTGTGCAGCAACAATCAGATGGTCTTGAATGCATCTAAGTGCTCCGTAATATCCTTTACTCATAAGCATTCATTAATTATTTTCAATTATGAACTTTATGGCAATAATCTTCGGAGATATACTTCTGTTAAGGATCTAGGCGTAATTCTTGACTCAAAGTTAGCATTTCATGTTTCATACGTATCATCAAAAGCTTCCAGAACACTTGGATTTATCTTTCGTACAGCCAAAAATTTCAGAAATGTGCACTGTTTAAAGTCTCTCTATTGCTCTCTAATACGATCGATATTAGAATATGCATCAGTGGTCTGGGCACCATTCTATCAAAACAGCATCAGCCGAATCGAGACCGTTCAGCGCAAGTTCTTACGATTTGCCTTGCGCCATCTTCCCTGGAATGACCCGATAAATTTGCCCGCTTACGAAGACAGGTGTGAATTGATCAGTCTAGACCTGCTCAGTTGTCGTCGCAATGTCGCAAAGGCTTTGTTTGTCTCCGATATTATTCAAGGTAATATCGACTGCTCCGCATTACTTCAACAGCTGAACTTCAACATCCTTCGTCGTGTTTTGCGATCCCATACTTTTTCCACCTTCCTGTTGATAGAACAAATTATGGTCATAACGAACCCATAGCCAGTATGCGTCGTATGTTTAATCAACTCTCTGATGCCTACGACTTAAATTTGTCCCGAGCCATCATCAAAGAAAAGTTTTTTGAAGTCATATCTAGGGGCAGGTCACTCTAGGAATGTGTAACACATTTGCATCAACTTAGAAAAAATGCATTTAATTTCCATTTTTCCATCAATTTTGCACTCCCTCGCAGAAAAGATTACTTAACAATCGTCCTACGCTGATCCACTTTGTTCGATGTTTTGTTGAATGTAGGGCTGTTTTTGTAGGGTTTTGACGTCTTACACGCAACGCAAAATACATTGCACGCAACGCAAAATGCATTACGAATTTCTATTTTGATGGAAAGAAATAAATGCATTTCTTTCCATCAAAATATAAATTCGTAATGCATTTTGCATTGCGTGCAATGTATTTTGCGTTGCGTGCTGATTTTTAAAAATGCATCCACTGTTTAGTTGCTTTCGCTTATATTTTTTTTTGTATTATGTTCTAAGTAGTACTTTAGCAAGTTTTCAGAGTTTGTGTTAGACATAGTTAATAGGTACTGAACTTACTTGTATGTTCTATCATTGTATATTATTTATATTCTGTGTATTATATAGTAATTAGCTTTTTGTCATTAGGGTTAGCATATTGCCTGTTGACAATGAAAAGATGAGAAGGTTTTATGCCTACTGGAGATGAGGCGAAAATGAGCTTCACTCCAGCGGGCTTTTCCCTGCTCCACAAATAAACAAATAAATAATAAATGAATAAAACCCTCTTATCGGCAATCCTTTGTACTGCAAACAAAGGTTCACTTTACTACACAACCACGGAATATCAGATTCAGCAAACAAATCATGGACTCTGCGCTTGATAAATAAGTAAGTTCGAAATACATAACCAAGGACCCAATTAAAAATCCAAGAATTACGCCATGCATTTTTTGCGTGAGTTAGTTTTATGGAACACAAATAGTTTCATGAATGCGGACGACGCATGCAAACAAATTTTGCTCCGTCAAAAAAAAAAAATTGGTTTGCGCTTTATAATTGGATTTAGAATATTTACAATGTTAGTGATTGTTTACCATAAAATTAAGATGGCGATTACTTATTCGGTTTTTGTACAGTTAGATTCGTGGTCAAGCTAAAAATGCGCATTCGAATCGGTCTGTACAGTGAGGAAGGAGGTCTTTTAGTTTGTTCCTGATGCCAGAAAGCCAGAGATTTTCATGAGTCGTTGTTTCCGTCAATGAGAACGTTCAGGGCCGGCGGAAAGCGTGGGTAGTATGGGTAGAAAATAACCGAGTAGGTAATTACTCACTCGAAATTTTGAACCATTTCAAAAAATTTAGATGTGCAACGCATGTATCTCGCACTACACACATTTGAAAACATCGATGTACCACAATTCCATTTGCATAAACGAACGTGACTTAATGTGAATGTAATGTAAGCGTGTGGATTGCGAAAAGGGAAAAAATCATTACTAAAGGACCCCTCACCCTATGCTTTGTACCCACTCGGGCGTAAAGTGTTTCGCCGCCCCTGCTGAACATATAGATGTCAATGCCGTCGGCCATAACAAAAACGACGCCGTTTAATACTGACCAAAGGTCTTGACGAGTTTTAATACTTTGAGCAGGTAATTTGGTGAGATCTAACTTGTTTATCCTGTTAATTCTTACATATACTGCAGAAGAGCTAGAGTCCATCTAGATGATGATACCTGAAAAACTCATTCTGAAATCGATTCTCAATCCTGATTGGATTTTTTTTACAAATTTCGGCGCGTATGCAACAGCCAATTTCGGCGCCGAATGAGCTGGAATCGGTTGGTGCATTTGAACTAGAGCTCATGTTGAGTCCATTCAGGATTACGACCCGGTCCGGAATGAGTTTGGGTTGGTAAACCCGTTGAGAGGCGATCCAAACAGGAGTCCTTTGTTTCATTGTAGTGAATTCGGGCTATTAACTGGTTTCGGTTTTAAATAAGAGTCGCTCTAAGTTCACTCGAAACCGTCATTTTATATGGGTTTTGTAAACATTAGGGCGACTCGAATACAAAACCAAGCGAGTAAAGGCGCTGTAACCTAGGCTCAATAGCCAGGGCAGGGCTAAATACCTCTGTCCCATCCCAGGAACCAAAGGAGTGACACTAACCCTATTAGCCAAGTCACTCCCAACGATTTATTAAATCCCCATCAAATTGAAACGGTCGGTACGGTTGTCCACGTTTCTTCCTTATTCAAGGTTCAAAATGGTTCGTTGATTAAATTCTTCATTAAATGAATAATTTAATTACCGTATAATTTTGAATCATCTCCATTTTGTACGCTGTACAGTTGGCCTGCCGCTTTAATGATTCTATCACATACCATATGGACCAAAAACATTAATATTGACTAGAAAAATTGTAGGCGTCTGCAATTTTCCAGGATCGTTACATGTATTAGCTATTTATGTGTAGACTAGACTAGACACAAATAGTTTCATGAATGCGAGACTCAGAATACTCATTCTCACAAGCTTTTTCAAGATTATTGTAAATGTAAATTTATCACCATTGTTTCCGCCTCACTTCAAGTTTTAAACTTAACAAAACTTCGTTGAATAGCTGAAAGTGTCTTACATTCTAAACAATATTTTTTTATATAAAGAATAATAACATTTCTTTTAAATAAAGTAATATGAAATTAAAATTTTCATTTCTTTTTTCATGGCTTGCATAAGTAATTCTTATTATCTCCGGAATATTGCTTCAAGAAACGCATAAAACAATAGCAAGCTAACATTTTTTAGTGGTCGCAAATCTATCCTGAAACCCCGACTAATCTCACTTCCTAACGCTCTGGTAGGTATTCAAATATATCGACGATTAATGTGCGAAATCTGGTATTTAACGTGGGATGAGCGGAATAATTAAATACCGACTGACACAGATTTGTTCGGTCCGGTCTCAGGTATACGCATCAAATTTATGCGTATTTGATAGGTGTCTCTCCACATGTGATTGTGCTTGGGCCTTGTTTTGCGCACTGCGTTCGAGATTTCATTCAACATCGGCTGTTTCGGCCTGATTGGAATTCCGGAAGAAAGCGACAGTGATATAATTGCTGTTTACCAACTCTCAAACCGGTGGACATTTACACAACATTAGTCAAGTGAATCTTCAAAAGCTGGATTTCACTTTTAGGTTTCTTCTCACGACAATGGACGGACTGCGTGTTTGTGTGAGAGTCTGAGGTGTGTTTAAGCCATATAGTGTCGCGAAGCGAAGCGAACGACGCAAAACTAACGTGACGAGCATCCCATCATCGATGATTGGGCGTAAAAGGTGCAATAGCTGTTGTGCGTGGCTGGATGAGAATTGACCTCCCAGAGGTCTCTCGTGGTCTTTGCTTGATTCCGACGACGACGATGCACGGTCGACCCACAGAGATTAGCAGCGGTTCAGGTGTGTGCTTGCGGTTGTGCCATAGCGCATCGGCAAATTGCAATCTTACCACCATTGAGTTTATTGTAAAATGTGTGCACATTCGAAGACCGGCCTGATCGGAAGCAACATAAGTGTTGCGTCAGAGCAGATTACGTCTGTTTGATGGCCGATGGCCATCTTTGGTGGGATTCGGGTCGCGTATAGTTGAAGAAGGTCTTGGATGAGGCCATCTCTTTCATCGTGGAATGCAAACTATGCACTGAAATTTAAAGCGACTTAGGTTGTAGCCTACGATGAATCAGCAATATTTTGTTGGAGGGTTTTTATTTCTTACGATTACTAAATGATGTTAGTGCGTTAGCTTAACATGTGAAGGTTTTTGGTAACTACAAACTCACATTGCAACATAACGCAGCACATGCAAAAAAATGTAGTTCGGGAACACAAAAATTAAATTAAATAGCTGTCCAGTAGCACCACTAAAAAAAGTCCTTGAATAAATTCAGTAAAGTAATGTAAAAATGTTTTGTTTGATTTCAGACTCTCCGCATGTACAATTGTACTGCAAATCTTCTGGTAACCTCCCACCGAAGGTCAAATGTTATGGATGTCATGGTTTACAAAAATTTAAAAACATCATCAAGTACTTGCTCGAAGGTGTTTATAGTGTGCACTGAAATATAAAGATCATCAAATGTCTGGCCGTTCTGGGCAATAACTTTTGCGTGCATCATGCATTATATCTCTACCTACATCAAACGCGCACCAACCAAAATCTCCATCATATACAGTTACGTAAAATGAAAACACCAAATTAAAATCTCCTACTCTAATGAATGGACCCCCAGCCAAACGAAATCTTCCACTAAAATCTAATACCAATCAGCCGCCTTCGCGCTCGCTTTCGAAAAAGGCATTTTCTCTGCTTTCGGGTGCCGATGACGGCTGCAAACACGCTACATTCCTTATGATCTCACGTGCGCTTTTCTTTGGAATGTTCTAATCTCTTTATCTTACATGCGACGAACGGACGGAGCCCGGCACGCTCGTATAGTATGCATATGATGAAAAGTCAGGCCCGAAACTGTAGCAATTAAGTTGCCCCAATGATTGATGATTGCTCTGCTGTGGGAAAATTATTGACTTTCTCCAAATGATTCCCATGCTATTCACCAGAAGGAACAGACCAATTTACCTTCTACATGTACTCTTCTATCGAGACAGTCATCGTAGCCGATTGTTAGCATGCGGGATATAAATTTTTGGTGGGCGATCCTACTGAAAACCCTTCCAGGTCGTAGTTCCGTTGTTATTGTATCATGAGGTTTACCTTATGCTAACATGGATAACGGTCGTTTAGGCTCATATTAAAACGTGCGTAAGCACCTGCAATTGCCATTTCGAAAAAAGCAAGATTAAAACACTTTTTTTTTTCAAAAGTTTGAATCGTTCAATTTTTAATGTTTCGTGTTCCATTCGTCAGTAACTGACACCAACTGGCTGTCAGTGAAATAATGTATTAAAATTAACACTAAATTAATGCCAGTTGATTATGATGATGATGATATAGGAACTCACCATCACCATCACAACATAATCCCGAAGAATTATGTGATCAGTGAGAGTATTCTTATCTTGTGATTACAAGCTGGCGACACCAGTGTACGGTTGCCGTTAGCGTTTCGTCAGGTTTCGTGCTGTCAGTGGAAATGTGACTCGTGACAATACCAGTTTAAATACTGGTTGTTTTACTACGTAAGTAACAATTAGTATTATATAATCGTTTTTAATCATTTATTCAAGTAATTTAATTTAATTTTGAAGTAGAAAAACCTGTTTTAAACCATCTAGCGGTGCAGTGGCGTAGCCAGAAATTTGGTTTGGAGGGGGTTTTGACGAAAATCTTAGATTTTTCAAAAATGTTTGCGGGTCTATTGATGACATTTAATCTGTAGGCCGCGATCGACTGGGTACTACCGCGTTCTGCAGTAATAGCGAAATGGGGTGGTGTGAGCGGGCATGGGCGCTATAACCCTACCGTAGGCAGAATACCTGTCGCAGGTGTCAGTTATGTTGGGTGACGGGCTACGAGACACGAGACACACAAGTTCAACGAGTGGCCCAAAAACACCACTTTACTAACAATCAAGCAGAAAAGGATGAGCTGAAAACTCGCAACTTCGAAACCGTAGCATTGGAAGAGCTTTGATTGACGGAGCAGAAGGTGTGGAAATGCGGGGATCGAGCGACAGCACAAGAGCTGGGCAACGCGTGATCAAGTGGCAGGCGAAAGGATGTGTGTAGTGTGGATCAAAGGCCATTTCTTCGACTAGAGTATTATTAATGTGCACTGACCTCACGAAGCCGAAAAGGATGCATTTTATGCGCAGCTGGAGCATGTCTATGATAGCTGCCTATGGCGGAATGTTAAGCTCGTCATCGGTGACATAAACATCCTGATAGGCCACTTTGCTTTTCGCATTTCAACAGGTTATTTTTTATTTTTATTTGAAGTCGTTTGCACTGAAAGATGTGAATTTTCGTAGTGAACTTAAAAATATGAAAAAGTTAAATTTGACCAAAGTGGCGTTGAAGTCACTTTTGCATACTAGGATAGTAAACGTCATCTACAAGGTGTTCTTTCAAATTCTTTGTTGCCGCCTATAACCGTTAGTAAGGGAATTCGTAGTGCAATATGGCCTATAACGCACAAATACGGGTTGCATTCATATCTTGAACCAAGCTATTTGCAATAATATTCTTGAAAACTTTGCTGAAGACACTAAGTTTCGAACTAAATTTGATTGGAATTAGTAATGCATCCAACTGGAAAAATTAATCAACAAAATTATGCTGCTAAATACTAAACCTCCAAAAGCTGATGGTTTCCAAATTATGGAATCTTGGCGCCATTCAATTCGATACCCAAATGTACACCATAAATAGCGAAAAGCGTGAAAATTTTTCCATTTTTTTATTACCAATCCTAGCTAGTGGCACTTTATATAAGTGATAACCCAATAAAATCAAATGCACATAAAAACCGATTCTGACCTGTTAGAGACAAGCGTAAACGCCATTTTTCGTTAGTTTCTATGTAGGCGTTTTCATTGAGCTATTTTGCTTGATATTTACATGATTTATCAACTATAGGATCCTCACTAAAATATTAGTTACAAGATACCATTCTCACAATTTACAAAAAGTCGCCATAACGTTTAAAATATTAGGTTCTCAATGTAATGAACGGATAATAAACTGGAAAATAATTATTTGAATATTTAATACACTAGTCAGCATCAAACTTTTTTTTCTTCAATTCAAATATTTTGGTTTGGAGGGGGTTTTAACCCCCAAAACCCCCCCTTGGCTACGCCACAGCGGTGCAATTGTGCCTTTCTCATTTCCTCAAACTAAGACTCCATGACCGATTATGTTCAATATAATTGTGGAAATGTCTATAACATTCTCAATACACTTTGCACTTACACACGCTCGCCAGCCATTGACCTGATGTCCTCCTTACTTCCCTAGCTACGCTCCTGCAAAATCCATAAATCCTATGTCAGTCGAAAGAAAATTAGGTTGACTATTTTCAGAGTGATTGCATAACCTTTCTATATGAGAAAGGCAAAGGTAAAAAATTGCCAAAATACAAAAAAATAAATCTTAGTCAATTTTTTAGAGATTTCATCAAATTTTGACGTTTCATGCATTTTAAAAACATTTGGCATCAAAAATATAAATTCGATTTTTAAATTTTCCTATTCAGTTCAGAACTCAGGAACCATCGTAGGTGCACACCAAAAAAAATATGTATTTTATCGTTGACATGGCATAAAATTACACTTACTGCCATTCAGAACAAACGCTAGATGTGGAGTAAAATTACGTGATTTACGGAATTTAACGTCATGTAAAATTAAAATCAAACTTAAAAGTAAGTCGATTTTTATGCTCGTATAGGTTAAGGTCAGGAGACGTAAATTTACACAATTTTTTCTAAGTGTTTGGCCAATGTCAAAGCGACTTTAGGGTGTCATTAGTAATTTAGACTGTTATAGTGGCATCAGTTTATATGTGTGGTCGCACTCTTATAATTGTGACTTCAAGAAGCATCACTCCTAAGATGCAACGATATCGTAAGCCTCTTTTTTGTCGTTTTATCAGTAAGAGAATCGAAGCCCCGAAAACATTCGATCATTCGAAATTTAATAGATATCTATGACCTTTCAATTGGGATTAAGTTTGTGAAGATCGTTCCAACCATCCCCGATAAACTAATGTTAGTTTGTTAATTTTTATAGGTGGTGATTTTAGCGGAATTCTTCTTTGGCACTTCCGGAACTGTCTATGATGGTCAATGCGGTCGACGAGATTTCGGTTGGCCGTCAGTGGCCTAGAACTGCTAATGCAAGTTGTTTGACACAAAGATATATTCATTTTAGCGAAATTTTTACCTTTTTGTCTTCATCGAGGTATCATTTTGAATCGGAATTTTCTATATGACAGCATGCCCCAAGCCGCAACACCGCAACCGTAAGTCGGAATAGAATTAAATTTAATAGCAGTTTACGGGGTATTAAAAGCTTTCATTTAAGTTTGGTCCAAACGGTCTAGTCATCTCCGAGAAACCAATGTAATTGCTATTCTAGTTTAGATACTTTCGCCTGGGCCTCCGGATCCGGCGATGGTGGCCAATGTGGCCAAAGAGACTGAATGAACTATAAATCCAAGCAGTTGTGATTGCATTTTTATAAAAAAATTACCTTTATACCTTTATCGCAGTATCCGTTGAAATCGAGATTTTATGCGTGATTGTACTCATCATCCTGCAATTCCGGAACTAGAAGTCAAACCCACACAAAATTTAATAGCAGCCGATGAAAACGTTGTACCTTTCATTTAAGACTAAGTTTGTGATAATCGGTTCAGAAAATGCCAAGAAACTGATGTGGATAAATTATAACACGATTTTATATGTAACCGTACTCTTCAACTCGTACCTCCGGAACGAGTTCAGCCATCTCCGAGAAACCGATGTGGACATTTTGTTGTATGTCTGCACATACACACACATACATACACACATACATACATACATACATACACACATATGTACACACACACAGAGAGAAAGGCAAAAAATCGTTCTCATTTTTATTGTTTTATTGTTAATTTTTATTGTTTTATTGCTTATTTTTTATAGTTCTTCAAAACAATGGCTCGCAAGTATAATTTGCGCACAGTAACTGTTGTAACAGTAACGTTACGTATTACCAATGTTCTACTGGTCAGAAATATTTTTTTTTCATTTCAATTTCCACCTCAATTCATGGTATTTTCCATATCCCGATTTTTAAACTTTCACTCTTCCAAATAATTGCACTTTTTCAAAAAAAAATCGAAATTCCATCTTATCGTTTCTAGACCATTGTTTCAACTATTAGAATCATTTGATTTTTTTTTCCAAATCGATAGAAAATCGATAGATAGTGCAACGTTCTAGGGTGGAAAACGCAAGTGCAACGTTCTAGGGTTAATTTTTGCATAATAAAAAAAACCGAATATAATGCATGTAATGAACACAAATCTTTTTTTTTCGAGAGTTGTCCTACTAGAGCTGTAGAGCTAGGGTGTCGGCAGGGCTCCCCGTCAGAATCATTCACTACAATTGCAGACCAGACGGGAAATGTCACCCACTAAAACACTGCTTAAGGCCAATTGCTGCGGGCCGTGATTCTGAATGTGATATTCAGTGTACGGTTCAGATATATGCGGGCGTAGGAACTTCACGAACGCGTGTATCATCGCGAAGTGCTTGAGCGTTTGTGCGTCAACGTGTTCGTTTGTATGTCGCGTGTGCTAATGTGCACTTAACTTCGCGTGTATAAATTCGATGTAACGACCGTGTGTCCTTTCGCATATATACGCGCGTGTTCTTGAATGATCTGACCGTGAATCTGATACTGAAATTTCGGTGTACGGTTCAAATGCTAGAAGAAAGTGAGTTCTTTCATATCACTAGGGTTCCTAGGTCATGTCGCCATGGAACGTGTTGTCTAGTGGATATGAGCGGAATGCCCGATTCATGAACGCGCAAACGCGAGAGTTTGTATGTTCACGCTTAAGACCATGCTTGAAATTAAAAAAAATATATTATGCTGAGACGTTCACCTTATTAAGAGAATTTTATCATGTTTGCGAGAACGCGGGTGTAAGTTGCGTGGATGATCGCGATGCGCTATGTATGTTAACGTGTTTGTCGCGTGTATGTGACCTCACGTGTATAAATTCGATTTTTGGAACGTATTGTTTAGTAGATCTGTGCGTCATTTTTTGTTTGGTCTACTTCAAGGAATTGAACCTATGTTATTTGGATTAAGGACTTCTGGACGTAACCGATTCATAATCGCGCGAACACGGGCGTTTGTATGTTCACTTCTGACACCCCGTATTTGTGAATTTATAGTGCTAAAACGTTCACGTCATCACAAGGGTGTTATCCTGTTGGTGAATCGCTGGCGTAGGTGCGCGTGGATAAACGCGAAGGACCCGTGCGTTCGTATGTTCCGGCTAGTGTCGGTAGTGGTTGTTTCAACCTGCTAAAAATTACACTACGGATTACCTGTTCGGGTGGTATAAACCCACCAAACAGGTAACCCCAATTCCATAGTGTCATGCAACCCGTTCTATGGGTAAAATTGTTGAGCGGGTTTGAAATATTCTCGATGGCGAAAGGAGCCTAGGAAGAGCCAGGTGAACTCCCCAGAATGCTGCATTACACAGCGGAACGTTCGCTCTACGTACCGAAGTTTTTTAGCCGTTGATCGGCATAATTTTGTCAAATTTTTGTTGGCTGGGGGTTCGCTGAGACTCTCGGCTGATGGTAGTTCGGTGAAGTTTTGCTGTGTTTCGATTATCAACTTTCGATGTGTACAGACGAACTTGCCGTGTGCTATCCGGCCAAGATTTGAGCCACTGAGTTTCTGCTCCCATGTCGTAGGGGGTGACTAAAAGTAGGAGCTCCTAAGTCAAGGTGTAATTCCGTGCCGCGGATTTGATGGCTGGAGGGTCTAAAATATGCCAGTCGCATACGGACCATTTTGGGTTTTACTCTTACTGTATTATGCGAATCTCTGACACAGTGGACCATTAAATGAGCGTATCCTACATGCGTCAACATCCCAACTTGCTTGGTGTCCTCTAGTTGTTGTGGAATTTATGTTGAGAATGAAATGTAGTTTTCTAATCAACTACGGTTAGAATAGCACAAATAAATCTCCAACATAACCGTACAGCAACCATGAGTTTATCTCGACTTATGCAGAAAGGTAGAGCTTCCTTAGCATTGGTTTAAAAACTGTACTTCCATAAAGGAAACTTCTGTATTGGAAAGTTACTTAACAATGCCTTCATTGCTTAAAACAAGATAGGCATCACTAACCCACGTGAAATGCTTCGTGCTTGCATTCTTGCTATTGACGCGTGTCGGAGCTCACAACTCGCGTTATCTGTGCAGTCACAGTTACACTGACTGTCGGTAACATAGACAAAAAGTATATATATATATTGTTCAGCATATCTACTGCATAACGAGTCATTTCAAAATAGTTGTATCATATTGTAGCAGAAATGGCTCATTATCGGCAGTGATGCATATGCTCATCACATCATTTGAAGGCTCTAAACTAATAAAGTACATAAGTAGTACAAATTTCCATATTCTGAATAAGACCAACTTTTGCGATGTCTTGGAGAGAGGAGCTGGTAGACGTAAAGCTGAAAGAGTTTCGCATAAGCTGGGAAATTGGCAGGTTCCAAATGAAACTGAACCGTCTCAATCCGATCGTAAATCTATTTTTTCTCGATCTTCATGATGTCACCCCAAATGGGGTGATATCAACCGAATGGGACCTCTTTTTGGAAAACTTGGCGACTAAATTTCTTGACTTGGATGATGTCGTGAATACGACAAACTTGTTCATTGTTGCCTTCATTGTTGTTGTCCTATGAAGAAGCTTGTCCGTTTCGTACTGTTAAATCGGCAAGCGAAGCGCTGAGATTGAAAAAAATGAAGAAGAATATGAGAAAAGTTTTGAACTGGCGTCAGCTTAATGACTCCAGGGCTTTCAGGTCAGCTCGTAGTGCATATAAAAAGTGTCTTAGATCTGCAAAGCGGTCTGGAAAAGCATATGCATTAATGTCTCTAGTTTGAACAAGGCTAACAGGTTAAATAAAATTCCCTCAAAAGCGAAAGATTTTCTAGTGAACTCCTTATAAACCAGAGATTGTGTTTATGTGATGGACGAAAAAATGACACTCACTTTCCACATTGAATCGATCGGGAGCTGGACACAGATCTCAATCTAGTGATTTGGACTCGTAAACGTTAGCACACACATTAATTACCACTGAATCGGTCAAGTGGGCAGTTGACAGCTTTGCTCCAAAACGAGATTTGATACTCAAACATGTCTTAAAAACCTGTTTTAATCCACCTAGCGGTGCAATTGTGCCTTTCTCATTTCTCTAAACTATGGCACGGAGGCTTTTTATGTTCAACATAATTGTGGAAATGTCCATTACATTCTTAGTACACTTTGCACTTATACACATTGGCATGCCAGCCACGAACTTGATGAGCTACGTGTCGACGGTGAAACACTTGAAACAAAAAAATATCATACTCCATTAGCCTAATCAGCATTAGATCAATGTTATCTGCTTGCTAACTCATTTTGTCATGCGGGGGTGGGTATGTGAAGAGGGCGAAAGTCCCATGAACGAACGACTCCCCAGCTTAAATTGGTATGCTTTGTGATATAGTGGTGGTTTAAAGATGATGGGGTTGAAAGGGAGGGGTATGAGGGCTGGATGGGGTGGTGGTCTGAGGGGTGATTTAAGGAGATTTTTAAAGGAGGGGAGCGAACAGTAGAGGGGGGGGGTGTAACCCCTCTCCGTAAACCATCAACTACACCCCTGTTAAAATCCAGAAACCCTATGCGAGTCGAAAAAAAAAATTTGGACCTCCGGGCCGGGATTAGGTTGACATTTTTCAGAGTGATTGCATAACCTTTCTATATGAGAAAGGCAAAAATGTGCCAAAATCCAAAAAAGTGAGTCGTCGTCAAATTTTTTTTTCGAGTTTGCATCAAATCTCGACGTTTCATGCACCTTGAACACATTTAGCATCAAAAATAAAAAAATTTATTTTTAATTTTTCCTATAGTTTATATGAGAAATTTCTGTGTGGCCGCACTCTGAAACCCGTAATTCCGGAACCAGAATTTCGATCGATCCAAAATTCAATAGCAGCCGATGGGAAGGTGGCACCTTTCATTTGAGACTAAGTTTGGGCAAATCGGTCCAGCCATCTCTGAGAAAAATGAGTGACATTATTTGACACATACGCACATACATACACACACATACACACACATACACACATACATACACACATACAGAGTTTTTCCGATCTCGACGAACTGAGTCGAATGGGATATGACACTCGGCCCTCCGGGCCGGGATTAGGTTGACGTTTTTCAGAGTGATTGCATAACCTTTCTATATGAGAAAGGCAAAAAGATTATGCTCACAAGTCTTGGATATACCCCCAAAGCATGGCGAGAAATAACTGTTTGATTTATTCCCAAAGGGGGCTCAAGTTATGAAGAAGCCAATAGTTTTAGGCCTATCAGCTTAAACTTTTCTCCTAAAAGCTTTGAAACGGATAATCGACCATTACATAAGGAACGTTAGTTTAGTTGAATATCCTTGTTCAGCATGCATATCAGTGTGGGAAATACACGGTCACTTTGCTTCATGATGGTGTTTACAATATTGAAAAGACATTCTAGCTCAAGCAATCTAGCTTGGGACATCTATATATTGAAGGTGCTTTTGACGATGTATCCTTCCAGTTTATTCTGTAAGCGATGTGCGGTCATGGGCTATCTACAGGTATCTCGGGTTGAATAAACGCAATACTTATTAACCGCATTCTTTGTTTATCACTGAGATAGGCAGAGATGAGGCAATTGAGTATTTGCGGCTGTCCTCGGGGTGGTGTTCTGTCTCCTTTGCTATGGAACCTGGTTGCCGACAGCTTGTTTAGGAAATTCAATGAACTTGGATTGCCAACCTACGGGATTGCTAATGATTACCACATACTAATTACTGAGCTTTGCATCGGAACAATCTTTGACTTAATGCAAGAACCATTAAGAGCTGTCGAACAGTGTCAGTGTCGACAAGTTAAATTATCATTTGATCCAAACAAAATTTCAATAGTTTTCTCACGAAGAAGCCAATAACAACCGGGGTTCGCCCCTTGCAATTCTTTGATTCTGAGCGCCTGTTCGCAGATCAAGTCAAGTACGTTGAAGTTATTTTTATTCCAAACTGGAAGCCATGAACTAGTCTGCTCACACTGAATTCTGGGTCAAGAAAGCGTGCATGGTCTTCGGGCAGTACAGACGAACTTTCGAAAAAACTTGGGGTATCAAACCCGAAACAATTGGGTTTATACGACAATTCCAACACTGTCAAACGGATGCCTTGTGTGGTGGAAGAAGCAGGAGGTACTTTCAGTCCAGTCAAAGCTGAACTATGTGCGGAGAATAGTGTTCAGGGTATTGACTGGTGCACTCACGATAACTTCGACTGCGCGGCTTTAGGCGCTTCCAAATATTAAGACACTCTATCATGTGCATATAGACTGCAGGTAACTGATCTTTGGAACAGTAACTATGTTGATCTTGCTACCAGTCATATACGTCTGTGGGCACAAATTATTACATGGGGTGAGGATATTCTTACTCCAAGCAGTCACATGTATTTTCCCTTACAGGACATGTGGAAATTCCCTCTCGCGATGAGTGGTTTTCTGGTTAAATGGAGAGACAACAAGAAACGCGTGCCCAGTGATTTCGAAAAATCTCCCACATTTTTCAAAACTCCACTGCGGCAAGCTGAACAGGGCTTTAACAGACCACTGAAAACTCAATTATCGCATTGCAAATATTCAGCGCGCTGAGTTATTTTCATGTGATCATTGTGAATCCGACTACGAAATCTCATGCAACTGCTCAGCAGTAGCGCAATTGTGATTTCGAGTCTTTGGCCATCCTTACATAGACGATATCGTGTTTGGGCGACTCAAACTCAGAGACATACTAAAGTTCCTTATCCAATGTGGTAAAGAGCTTTAGGCTCACTCGCAGGTTATTTGAACTATTCGTGAGTTTAGCTTACCTGCTGTTTGTCTTGTGCTGTTATTTTTCCCACCTTTCCTATTCTACTTCTTCAGTCCTTCTTCTACTTTCCTTCGATACAGGAAATGATGAGAAGACACGGCAGGGTACAAATCTCCGACTACATACAGGGACGTATCATTTGAGCCAATATATTCTGATTCCTGATTATCATCTTTAACTAGTTAATTAAAATGAGAGGAGGCAAACGGTCTTTTGGGTTAAAACCCCAATACAATAATAAAAAATAATAACAATAGCATGAGAGGACTTTACAGCATTTTCTGAGAAATGCAACGAATTACATGAAACAGTAATATATCTGACATTAATCTATCTCTTTCGATTCTTCGTTAGATCTGCTAATCTGCATAATTGTAACAAGGTGGGTAGTTCCTCAAAATGTGCTTAAAAGAGGTTTCAAAAGCGTCACGTAAGCTACCACTGAATAGCTACTAAGAGAAGCTGTATAACACGTCGTTTACGTCCTCTACACTCCTACTTGAAATGCCCAATTTCGAAAACCCTGTGGCCAATGCATCTTTCTGTCGGAATTCTCCACATTCCACAAACATCGCATCATACGTACTGTTTACAGTTCGGTATATTTGGCAAGTCACACTTCAACCAAATCATTCGAAGTGGACCGACGCTGATTCCGCATTGTACAGAGCTAATCACGTTCGAAGGAGAAAATCGATCGTAATCGGATAGATCCTGCACGGAACAAAGCGGCGCAAAATTGATCAAATCAAGTTAGCTGAAACTCAAGACGGCCACAAATCGCGTGTTTTCACAATCAAGTGCCCAAACAGCTCCCGGGCATTTGTGCCGTTGGAGTGGTAGGTAAAGGTACTTACGCGATGGTGCTAACATCAGCGGAATAACATGACCGTGCCGCGTTAAAACGATGCGAATCGCATCATTCGTCCTCTTTGATAAGGAACCCTAACAACACTTTTGCCGCTTTTCAACGATTGATTGGATATGTGTATGGATATAAATTTGCGGGACTTCGATTCGAATCGCTAGTTGGCGAGAAATCGAAAGTGATTGATGTGATGGCTTATGAGCATCGACGATGCGGCACGCCTCACAGGCTCTCAGAAGGAAGCCGCATTTGTTTTCCCCCTTGTGAAGTGTGTTATGAATGAATGACATGCATTGGCCCAAGGGGTGCGTCATCATTCGTCGTGGTGCATTCGGTGTGAAGAAGATCTGCTCTGTCCGAAAGCGCGAGTTTCTTTGCAGCTTGATATGATCATAGTAATAGTATACTGATTGGTGGTTCTATCATCGACGTTAAACTTTTTAGAATGGCGCACGTTGAAATGTAATTTTCGCCATTGTTATTAATTTTAAGCCATATATTTTTTAAGGCAGCTTTTTATTCCAAAATAACGAGCATACATTAGAACATAATCACGCACAGTTTCCCTTTCATCACAAAAAATTCCGTTTCGCCGTCAAACATGATTTATAGCTATGGGCCTTAAAAATTTGTTTTTGTACCGGAGGTCGTACCGGTTTTGGTGTGGAATTGGCTTTGAATTGGACAAATCCGCATTTTGTCCGGCATTGCGGCATACTTGTGAAGAAGAGCGTGTGTGTTGCGTAACAACGCCACCAACGAGGAGCGGCACAATCGCTTCCAAGCAGGCATCATCGCATTGGTCGGTCGGTCAACCTGGGGCTACCTACTTGATGACTGGGAAGCGGTACACGGCCAGTTACGGCATGCTTCTGCCGTACGGCTCGGGGAGGTATTTTTTCGGTGAAAATATAGCTGCTTGTCGACCGGATTTGGAACTGTTAACGATTTTTCTCTCTAAGGTTCGCAATTTGAGTCCTTTTTGCCGCACCAACTGACTGACTTCCAACATACACCCGTGCTTAGGTCAGTCGCGCCCGCCGATTGATGTGTAATTTGAAGATGTAGCCGTCTGTTGGCAGCTCTCCGGTTGTGGCTATTCCGAAAAGAAAATTGTAGACATGAAGTCAATTTGGTACAAAAACGCCACTTTAGCGGCTTTCGCCAAAGTGCTCAGTTTGATTATAGACGGAGAGCATGCCCGCGAGCAAGCTGTCGATCCGCGTAGATTTAATGAGAAGAGTGAGATTACGGATATGCTGTCAATATTTTTGTGTTTATCGGTTATTTGCGTACACTGCAAGCAAAGTCATTAGATTTATTTTGGAAGATGTTACGAGCGTTATTGATGATTGCTGATATTTAACCATTCGTTTTCATATGAAAAACCGACTTAATCCACCAAGCAGTGAGATAAGACATTTTTTACATAAATCACTGTTGATCCATCATTAGTTTGCAGAACTCATGCGAAATAGGCACCAGCGAGATCAGCGTTGCCAAGTATTTTGAATCGAAATCTGGCACTTTAGATAAAAAAAAGTCTGGAAAAATCTGGTACAGGATAGCTTGCAATACAGCTACTTCTAAACAGAAATTTTTCATTTATTTGTTTGGTAGCTTCGTCGAATTTTATTGAGGTGGTTGTTGAATCCGAAAGACAGTTGTCTCCCCTGCGGAATCAAAAATTTTTGGCGGAAGTTAAGGTTACGATTTGTTTATATACCACTGAGAATGGTATGTAGAAAAGAAAACATTCCAAATAATACTGCATTGACTCTTAAACTTAGGTAATTTTGAGTTTTGCTTTTTACTCATTCATTAGGGTCATCATTAAATAAGAAATACTTTTTCTGTAACTAATACTTGAATATAATTTATCTGCAGCCGAATTTAAAAAGTAATTCATAAATCAAATGTGGTTTAAATGAAACGAATTTAGCAACGAGGTTGTAAGTAATTGGACAACTTCTAAGTTTGAATTTTTATATGGATTCGAATGAAAAAAAAAACAATCCACTAAAGATTTTCTGTTCTGTAAATAAAATTGGATGTCCTGGAAAAATGCTACGTAACGAAAAGTTTGTCGATACTAGTTTATTTCCTACCATATCAACAAATTTTAATAATTAGAGAAAAGATTCTCAGAGCCAAATTGATATTCAGAAATGTTATCCTGAAGTAAAAGATAGATTTCAGAATATCTGGAAAAATCTGGAAAAATTAAAAAAAAACACTGCAAAATGTCTGGCTTAATATGGGTCTGTTCACCTGCGAAAAAGAGATTCCTTGATAAATCTGGGACATTAGTAGCGCTGGATATGATGAATACGGTTTCTAGTCCTGACGAATAAAATATCGAATAAACTGAATAAATTACAGAAAATCAATAAAACTAATCAAATTAAAAAAGAAGCAAAAAAATGAAATAAAGTTATCAAATTCATAAAATGTGCAGAATAATTAATACAAATGAAACTAATAAAACAATTAAATCAAATAAGTCCAGCTCATTGAATGAAAAATTACAAAATTTCAAGGGACATTACAACAATTAGCATAAGCATAAGCATATGCTAATAAGAGTTGCTTAGCAGTTGGAAGTTAAGAGATCGCCCGTAGGATGCTACTCCATAATTGACATTGGAACAACATGCTTGGGAATAACATGATGAGCCACATTGTACAATCTATATTGATCCCTGCACGCTGATTAATACCGACGCCGGCCACGTCCGAATGCAGATCTTCTGGGAAAGGAAGGAATGTTAGTCCGATACATATTGCTACTAGAGACCGAGGAATCCTCTGCATCTCCATATGTATCACGGGAAGGGGAGAGTTGTTAGTAAGTGTACCAATAGCTGTTTAGTTTTTGGTTCTTTTTAAGGTCTGGGTAGCCGGCTACCGGGAGTATCCTATGTTTTCTAAACAAAAGTAATTTCACCTCCACACAGCCGACCGTGGGAGTATTGCCTAGAAAAGTTAATCTTATCTGCGTAATGGGCCGGATCACTATTTATTGCGACATTGTTTAGACTAATTTCGCTATTCCTTCTCTACGATATATTTTTGGGTTGCAAACTACCGAGTGATAACACGTTATACAAAGAGTTATGATAGCTCGAGATGTTATAAATCAACGAAAGTATTTCCTATTTTCCATATTGGATTGTTTGTGAAATACACGTATACGAACGATTATATCGAACATTGAAGGGAAATACACAGGATCGTTAACCTGATGCGCGGGCTTGTTACCAAAAACGGAATTTGAAATCAGTATCAGTAGTCCCATTAGAGCCGACCCCCGAACAACTATTCATTTTTACGGTATTGTCTTCTCGGCTAGATCCGTTTGCACCCTCTCATTCTGCCATTATCGGAAGAAGACCGACAGCATTCAGTCGTCGCTGGTCTAAGGACCAAATGTCATCAATAGACCTAGATTCGTGTGGAGGCATGAGATAGAATTGAAAGCTAACCAATGAATATGACAGCAAAACACTTATTCTTCGTGCTGCCATAACTGAAGGTCTTTGCCAACATGTCATGTGTTTTCCCTAAGCACATTGAATGCTCTGTGAATCAGTTCCCTCGTGGGTAAAACAAACCCTAAACATACATAGAAATTAGTTTGCTCAGTCATCAACGAACACCCAAAATTTACATGCGACAAAATATCTGGAATCCCGAATACAGTCGTGATTCGCTGGTTGGACACTTTTTAACTGGACCGCTTTTTAGTTGGACCTCCGCTAGTTGGACCATTGTCCAACTAAAAAGCATCTGAACGTGTCAAATTTACTTTGACAATCAATCTGACAATATTTAGAGATTTGAACAGATGCATTTACACTGCCAACATCTCCTTTGGAGAGTTTTTGACATATGTCAGTCGGTCCAACTAGCGAATCAAATTCGTTAGTTGGACGAGGCTGTGGCCCAACCAGCGAATCGCGACTGTATAAAAGAAAGAATCGAAACCTCTACTCATTTGCAATAAAATAAGAAAGCAAAAAATAGTTGAATATCCAAGGCGGTTCATTTTCAAAGATAGAACCGCCGATGAAATACCCAATAAAAATAGGTGACAATGGACGCGGACGAAATTACCTGAGCACCACCTATTTTTCGGGCGAAGAATTTTGGGGTGACACCTGGTAGTCGCTAGTCGCTGGTGAAACGCCAATTATTTGAATATGACAATTTGTCTTATTGCAGTATTTTTTTCACTTTTCGGATCGAATTTTTTTCTCTAAGGAACCATTTTTCACTATTTTTAGAATGTACACTGTGTTTCTAGATGTTTTCTGTGCACTTTTATTGTCCTTGCATCGGAAATCGACGGCCCGTAATGAGAGGAAAAGATTTTTTTCATTTGCCGGAATTCGATTTTCACAAACTGTCACCACTCGCGTCAGTCGAAAATATACCGAAAAATGCTTTTATAAGCCACTTCATTTTTTGTATAATCGTTAAAATGCACCGTTATTCACAGTTTCGATAACCGGGAGGCAGTAAACTGTGCCGAAAATGATCAATTTTAAGCGACATTACAACAATTAATAGAATAAGTAAAATTCAGTCTTATTAGCAAATTGGATTAAATGAGTAAAAGAAATGACTGAAAAAATTTAAAACTGTTATACGACGCCATTCTATTTGGTGCTGATTTTAAAACACGTTTAGAACTGTGTTTGAAATACTTGCAAAGTTTTCAGCACAGACACTTCGACCCGATAGACTGGGGAAAAATAAATTTGAATGCAGTAACGCTGAAGGCATGGCGAGACATGAATTTTAAATTGAATAGAACATCCGCTAAAACTGTTGCTGGGGACAGCAAGTTCTAGTTTTAAAATGTTGAGTTTTATATTATGGAACTGTCAAAATTATGAATCTAGAATTGAAACACTCCTGAATATGCTCTGAACATCACAATCCTGTGAAACAAATATTTTCCCCAACATACACAAAAACACATAAAATGAGTTCCTGAGTATTATCGGGTAACAATCCAGCTTGTGGTGAGGCACAAGCATCTTTACTTGGAACCAACGATTACAAACTATAACAAGTAACGGCGCGAGATACAGTTTTGAATTTTTTGTTATGTTTTTCTGACCGGGATAAATACGATTTCTTTTAAAAATGATATTGCCTGTATTGAACAGAGGAAAGAGATGGGTTAACGGAAGAGAAAGTAAACAAAGAGAGGCTCTCATTTGCACCTTGGCCTGTTCGTCTAGAAATGCTTTCAATGCTTTGATTTAAAACAACTCATCTCTTTATCTTAATTCAAATATTGGTATTGCAAGAACCGCATTTTTCACAATTAGAATTCATAAATATTTAAATCACAATGTCCCATGCAGTGAAAAATTGACAATTTCATAAATTAAGATAAACGTTGAGCCGAAGTACATCGCATTTTTAGTTAGTTAAACTAGCGTGATTTCTTGTAAACGGTCAATCACATTTTTACAGTTAAACTTTGAGCGGAAATAGTAAACGAACAGTTACTGCAAGCGCATATGTTTAATAAAATGAATATTTGTTTGTTTTATCTATCACTGTGATCTGTAATCAAAGAGTAACGAGTCGTCTGAAAACTTTACTAAAACTCTTCCTGGCCAGGGCACGAACATATGACGACTAGCATAGGCGATCGGCAGTTTACATCGTAAATGACGTAAGTCATATAAACGAGCCGCTTATTCAGTACAGCATTTCGACGACAGTTTTCATCATGCAAGACAAACCAATTGGTTTAGTGAAAAATTTACCGAAAAAAAACATACATATTTCCAAATTTATGATTTCTATTCGTTTTTTAAAGACCATTCATTATTGGAATGTCTCGTTTGAAAAGAAGCAAGCTAAGGAATCTGTACGTGTCGCACAGTTGTGAAGGCATGCAGCGTGTGCTGATCTCACTGAGCGAAGATGCCGCGGCGCGTGAGTTTATTTTGATTGGAAGATTTTTTTGTGTATGCAGTGTGCGCTGAATTGGATGGCTTTTGTGATGGACCAGGTTTTAGGCCGCAATCGCACTTCAACTGTGGCTCTCGTCAAAAGCGCCCCGATTAGGTCGAAGTGTTGTTCACGATTTTGTTTTTGCCTCTCCGTGCGCCATTCTTGGCACCACACCTAGGCCAACAACATAAACCCCCGTTTTGGATGACGATGGTAAAAACATGCACCATGTTATGCAACCGATTGTACGGTACGGCAAATTAAAAGATGCCTAATGAAGTTATTATTTGCACCGGCGGCCGCCGACGGTAAACCTTGGTGCTACGAGCGTGAGATGGATGGCGATGCTGATGAAGATGACCATCCAGATGGCATCAGATTTTCTCCGACGAGCTGTTGTCAAGATGCATATCTTTATGCTATACGAATCAACTGAGCTACGTTGGGTGTTTCTTCTAGCTAATATACAGAGCCTCCGGCTATTCAAAAATAAAGGTTTAAGGTTCAACTGGATGTCATTTATTCGTATGCAATTTACTGGACTGGCATAATGCTAAATTTTCCGTTCGATTACACGTACTAAGTAATAGCAGAAGGTGCGATACTAACGGGTAAAGGTGGTAGTTGATAGTCACTAAAGTGACCGAACCATTACTTACCGTAATGCTTTTACGCACTCTGTTGATTTACGGCTTTTTGGACCTCAGCAGGGTACCATTTCGACTGAAATGGCACACTTTTTGCATGCTCGAGCGCGTCGGTAGTTTATGAACAAAAGTGGAGGTTAGTCGAAATCGTGACATCTAATCGTCTTTCTCTGTGAACAAACCGCCCTCTGGTAAGAGGTAGTAAACAGAACACTTAATCAGATTTACAAGCATTCGACGTTGGCTGTTGGTAGCTGTAACCATCACATTCCGGGTTGGTTCATCACCAAGGGCACCCCGCACAACACGAAAAACAGAAGGAACTTATGTCACATCGTAAATGGTCACACGAAGGTGCTGCAAACCACACGCGAAATTCATGTCCTCAGTATTATATTTTTTTGAATGTAGAGGTTTTAACCTTTGTGTCATTCGCCTCTTTTCGGGTTAGAGAAATCTCTTTTGGAATAATCTCTAACCCTATGTACGGGGTAGGGAATCGAACCCAGGTGAGCTGCGTACAAGGCAATCGATTTACCAATTACGCTATGCCCGTTCCCAGTATTATATTATAATTACGATTCATCACTCGAAATAGCTGTAATAATGGTGTGATTTTTTTTTTATTCAGTTCGTTTATTTGATAGGCACAAATGCGTTAGCGTGGCGGTGCCAAATTCTTTTGTTTTTTACATTTTAAATACTTAAAACTAGGAGGTTACAATGTTCAGATATTTTTTTATATTGAGAGGAAGAATTTTACAGCTATCTTAAGACTAGAAATACAGTTCTATATACAAGAGGGGCAAACGATTTTGTTATGAAAAATTTTAAAACAAGGAATTCAGCTTGATATTCAAAAGGGGAGGAATACTTTTTTACGAAACATTTTACAGCTATCTTGAAACTAAATCACCGGATTCTGTTTTTGCACGCACTTTTTTTGCACGGATTTTTTTTGCACGACTTTTTTTGCACGGTTTTGCCAAATAACACGATTTTTATGTATAAAATACCTATTTCGATATACCAGTTTAATGATTTGATCATCCCGTGAAAAAAAAACCGTGCAAAAAAAGCCGTGTTATTTCGAGAAACCGTGCAAAAAAAATCCGTGTTATTTCGAGAAACCGTGCAAAAAAAAAATCCGTGTTATTTTGAGAAACCGTGCAAAAAAATCCGTTGTATTTCGAGAAACCGTGCAAAAAAAATCCGTGTTATTTCGAGAAACCGTGCAAAAAAATCCGTGTTATTTCGAGAAACCGTGCAAAAAAAAAATCCGTGTTATTTCGAAAACCGTGCAAAAAAAAATATTTTTAATAGGCATTTAGTAACAGCAGCTGAAAATAAATGGCATTGGATATTTGCAATGCAAATGGGGATGATCCGCCAATGTGTAAAAATCGCGTATTTTTCAATTTTAGGAAATGAGTTGTTATTCAAAATTCAAGTTATGGTAGTTGAAAATCAATAATGTTGGGCAATGGTTTTTATAGGATTGTATGCTTTTTAGATATCATCAAATAATATTCCGGTTCATATATCACATCGCATTGGCAATGGAGCAATTGGTATATGGCCAAGTTCCCCCGGGTAGTGCCACTACACAAAGTATATTAATTTTGCTTGTTCAGTTTGATAAGCTAGAAACTGATAGCGGAGATTTTAATATGCAGGGATACGCAATACGTATTGTTTGGTCTGAGTAGATAACGACTGATGTTTCTTTTTATCAACCAATTAGTGATCTCTGATTAAATAGAGCTTTCAAAGATTTAGGAACAGGAACAAGTCTATTTTTTTACTGAGATGGGACAAGTTGGAGTTGCTGGACCTGTGGCCTTCGTCTGGTATGATCCATTCTCGTTGGTACGGATGTGTTCATGACTGGTTTGTAGATGAGTGGTCCTACTTAAAAGCGAATTGATCACTTCGCTTGGGTGGAGATATATGTGACTTCTGCTAGCTATCGAGCTTGGATATGTTAGCTGGTTCCAAGAAGATGTGCAGGACTGGCACCTACGAGAATGTTGATTGTTTCACTCGAGCTTTGGTTCTTGGAAATAACAAATCGCTTCCTCGGTGTGATATGCACGAGTTGAATGCTCAGGGGTTGAAATATGTTTGGAGGATTGGTGGTCTCCGAGAGCAGATGCGAATAACTCTGAAGTATCCAATAAAGGGAGATTGTATCTGTGGAACTGAAAAATATTGTCACTACTCTAGCATATTTTCCTAATGTATTGTACATCATAACAACTACCAATATCGATTATATAGAACAGAGATTTTCAAATTCTGTTATAAGATCGAGAAGAAATATAGCACAGTTGTAGTGAATAAAGTATTTACGAATAAGGGCTAATACTGCTGGTATCTTTTATCATATTCATTAATAGTCGATTGATCCGCTTCAGACCTAGGAGACGAAAGAAAAGAAAAGGAACAAAGGCGGTTCTAATTCTAAACTGGTTTAGTATAGATATAGACGACTCAAACACACTGGCAGGAGAATATTTTTTAGAAGTAGACAAATTAGAGGACATCACACTTTTTGAGACACACATGCACAAAACTTTATCGTCCTCCTGAAGATCGGTGTTTAATTGGCAGATAGTCGCAATTTCGTACGATTTTGCAAAGTTTGCCTCGCGGGACGGACCGATATCCACCAAGGCATAGGTTGCAGTCGTTAAAAAAAACTAGATTCGCTAAGTGAAAAATAGAGAATTTTTCAACTTTTCGGGAAAGAATTTTTAATTAAACATTGCAAAATGGCAAATGTCATCATTGTTGCAAAATGGCAAATGCTGCCTCTTTTCAGGAAAGAGTATTTAATTAAGTAAAAGTCAATCAATAGGCCGTTGAAAATTGACATTTTCTGACATTTCAATTGCGCAAGAGTCATCAAAAGAGTCAGCATCAAAATTATTTTTTTACTTTTCATGAAAATTCTTTTAATGAGAAAATAACCATTTTCATGAAAAAATCGCAAAAAAATACAATTTTGATATTGTTGTCCCAGAATCGAACAATGTTTCTTACCAAACTGTATATGACTGCACACTGTTCGCAGGCCCGTAGCCAGGATTTTGTTTCGGGAGGGGCTTGAAAATTATTGCATAAATGTATAAATTCTGATGACTTGAGATAGTCATAGTAAACTGAATGTAATTATGAAATGTTCTTAGTGAAAACAATTTCATAACTAAGACAATAGACACTAAAAAACCCTAAAAATATGTTGTCTGTTACACGAAAAGCTATAGTGCATCGACGAATTAAATTTGATTATTATTAGTTTATAAGTTAGAAATTTCTCTCAAGATTCTTCAATATTTCTTCAAGAGATCAAAGTATTTAGGGCTGATTGAAAATGCTACGCATTCTAGACTACACGTTTACAAGGTGTAGAAGACGCTAAATCGGAATGAGTACAAAAATATCCAAAAACCCGCCTAACGAAACTTTACACGCATTTGCTAAACAGGAGAACGAAACCAACGTCAAGGTTGTCTCCATGGATAGGAATATATCAGTGTGAAATCCAAGTTTATCGTTGCAAAGAATGTCCGAACAAAGTGAACTTCAACTCCTATTTTCATGATCAGGCTACTATTACTAGTTCTGTGACTTCATCCGAAGTATACGTTAACTCAACTTTATGAAATTTTCTGTTTAAATGATACTGATCATGTCGTAATTATAACAATCCTGAGAAAAACACATGTTTTTTCATTTGACTCACGTGGGGAATGGGTTAAACACTATCTTCGACAATATTATCAGGCTATCTATTTATTTATTTAAGTAGATTCTTTTTAGATACTTTTATATCATCGGACTTTCGAATTAAAAATATCGTAGACTGATTTTCCTAAATCCCTGAAACTATAGTAAAAGTCAAAATGTAAAGTGAGTGCAAAAAACTACTGATTCCACTACAATGCAAGAATAAGATCATTAGCTCATTGACGTTCAGAATTTTGGAAAACCGTTGGAACTTGAGAAGGTTACCTAGATTAAGTAAATATTATATTTGAACATTTGAAGGTATTATTTCGGATTTCATGGGTTTTTGGGCAATGTAAAATATATATTTCAATGATTTAAACTACTAATGAAAACTACCCAGAATTTAATCTACTGAGCGAAACTGCTCAGAACTTGATCACTAATCGAAAGAAAATTACTTAGCACTGATTAGTGAATGCTTCTAATTTACGTAAAATTAGGTAAATATATCATTGACACCACCAAAATAACTAGAAACTAGAAACACAGGTGAGCTTAATAATTTCAGCATCACTTGCTTCCGACACATGGAAGAGAACACATCGCACTTACATCTAATTTTCAAAAGAGGCTTTCTTTTAGAGTTGTCTGTTTTCAAATCACAGCAAATTATCCGTTTCCTGTGAAACTTTTGCAAAACTTTATGTCAATTAGTCAATTTTGCCTTTATGTTTGCGAATATCTGATTTCTTCCTTGCTTCTCGCTCTCAATAATTATCCTTCCGAATGGATTGCATTTCTCCCAAATGTGACATTAATCTGCGAGTAAGCGGTATCCGATCTTGTAGCGGAACATTGATGTTCTCATCTTCCATATATAGGAGGATCTTAATTATAGCATTGTCACACTCAACCATGTGTTTTAAGTTGTTCGAAATGAATGGTTTCGTCTGGGCTAATTTGTTGAGCGCTAAATGCCTGACATGGTAGAACTCGCTTCCGAAAGTCCAACCTCCATTTACACCTTCAGGAAATGTTCCACATTATGAATACTCGGTCCTAAGCGAATCATCAATAATTTTATAATCACCGTATTTAGCTGGAGCACCACTTCTTGCTTCTCGACAGATTACTACAGCAACAATTATAGTAACAGTTTCTTTTATTCTTTAGGCAAGACACACAATATAAAAGTTACTATTTTTGTCGTTCGCGTCGCACTGGCTCGAGCAAAAGCATAAAGTGACTGAATTTCATGACCATTGCCTTTGGTGGTTAGAAATAGCCTTCTTCAACATTTTCTTTGAGATTTGTTCAAACCAAATGAGCAACAAATTTTGTTAAAAGTCGCCGGTTTTTTAAATTCATTTTTGAAAAATTTCGGGAGGGGCTTTAGCCCCCTAGCCCCCCCTCTGGCTACGTGCCTGACTGTTCGAAAGGTCTAGTTTTCTTCGTTCAAAAAATGTTACAAAACCGAAAATCGGCTGAAGATGACAACGTAGCTAATTTTGTTGTGGCAAAGGTCCCAAAAAATGTTTTTTTGCTTCAAATTTTCATGTGTACATTACTTTGTATCGCAGTTGTTATACTAGTTCATTTTAAAAATTTTAAAATCACTGTAGCACAGTGTAATCTACAAAAAGTTAACATACTCTAAATAGTTGAAACATTTTACCATTTTAACTATTGCTTTTCAAAGGACAATAACTTCTTTTAACGAAAAAAAACCTTACATTTTTCAAAAAAAATCCTCGAAAAATTAAAAAACTTCTACTGGGCACATTGACAGCCCCCTTGTGCATTTAAAATGTCCAACAGTATTCATTGTTAAATACCATAAGAAAATATCTGTTAATTAAAAAAAAATCAGATTCTTTTTACACGGTTTCTCAAAATAGCACGGATTTTTTTTACACGGTTTCTCGTAATAACACGGATTTTTTTTTACACGGTTTTTTTTGCACGGAACGCATCCCCCGTGCAAAAAAAGAATTTGGTGTATACAGTTTGTATAAAAGGGGGAACAAATATTTATGAAAAAAGGGGGAACAAATATTTATGAAAAATTTCGCAGATATCTTAATTCTAGGGATACAATTCTATTTACAAGATGGGGGAGAATGGTTTCAATGAAGAATAAAATTAACAGCTATCTTAAAACTAAGAATACAGAATACAAATTTGATTTTTTTGAAGGAGACTTATGCTTTAATAATGGTTTGATGAAATGAGCCGCTCATCCTGAACCATCGCATCCTATTCTACAGAGTACATCATAAGATTTTTATACCGAAGACCGTGTGAGTATATGCATAGATATATATTTGATCGATGTTGGGTTGATGTATCAATAGTTGTATACTTGAGGTAAACTCAGAGCCGTAGCATTTCTGGTTTGCTGGAGGGGAGGAGGGGTTCAATTTATTTTGATTAATGTTTACGTATATTTAAACTATTTATGTTGTTCCACGCTTTTCTAAGCACTCGTTAAGAAAAAGGAGAATCTTTGTTAGAAGACTCACTGATAGACAACTTCTTCACGATTTGGTCTTCAACATGGATGAAGCAGTTGTACAATATCGCGATACCGACCAGGATCCCGAAGCTGCAGTATTCTTTTAAGTTGACCTGTGAACTTCAGGTTCTGAATGGTATCATTCTTCCAATACACCTGGAATTTGTGCAGAGCATGGACGTATTCTGTGCTGCAGTGGAAACCGTTAGATGTTTAGGATACCGACTTACACCTAGACGCGACCCGCCTCAACATCACCGGGAAATGCGAGTACCTCCATGGACTCAGGAATCAGTAGCGTCTGGCACAAATGGCATGTTCCCCATGTTGATCGGAGATTTGTTCCTTGCCAACAATCGTCTTTTCATCATTTCCTGATGGGAAGGATTGGGGAAGTGGTAAGGTTAGGGGCAAGGAAAATAACGACACAGAACTATTAAAACAGACCATCCTGCACCCCCGGAGGGATGCTGAACGATCTGCAGGTGCTACAATAGCAGTAATAAAACTTCCAACCCCCGGAGGGATTTAGAGTTTTTAAGTGAGCGGATATATCAACACCCCCGAGGGGATATTGAGATAACAGAACGATAACACCCCCGAAGAGTTATTGTCATTCAAATACGGCTAAAACTATAGCTATTTACCACACTGGGTTAGGAACAATAGCATATCCTTCAGTTTCAGCTCTCTGTACATAGGTTCATCTATGTATGGAGAACCAAAAATCCGGATACGTAATTGCATTACTACAGGGCAGTCACATATCAAATGATATGATGTTCCGTAATCGAATTCACAAGAATCACATGAATAATACTCAGCGCGCTGAATAGTAGCCATGTGATGACTGAGTTTGCAATGTCCAATTAGTGCCCTGCCTAGAATACTGCAGTTGTGCTTGGAAAAATGCAAAAAAAATTTTGACATTTTTGAACTCACATCCGGCAGAAAAGTCTTTGTTTGAATGCAAGTTTGCAAGCTACGCCAATGGTCGGCACGTTCGGATGCAGCCCAAGAGCTTTTGTGCTTTATCCAGCTTATCGACAGTGGTAAAACTGGTTCTGGACCAACGAAGTCAGTCGCAGCGCTAGCTTTAGCCAATTTGTCCATGCATTCATTTACAGTAATACCGGTATGACCAGGTACCCATAGAAGGTAATTACTAATTTCGATCTCGAATCCGCCAAACTAAGTGCTTTCAGGGCAGCCTCACTGTCAGAGCAAAAATAAATTCTTTTACCGCAAATTCCCTGTTGAAGTGATGATTGTACGCCACACAGAATCGCAAATATTTCTGCTTGGAATACGGTACAGTATCAACCAAGCGAATGAGATTGGTTTAATCTCATTTCATGACAATAGACACCAGCACCGGCTCGGCCTTCCAACAAAGAACCGTCACTGTAACAAACTACGTATTCTTCAAGTTGGCGCTCCATCCAGCCAGACAGCCTTTCTTCGCGAAGAGGAATTCTCACATTGAAAGTTTAAAAAGGAAAACTACATGTGAGTGTAAGGTCACTGGGAGCAAGTGTATACTCATCCCAAGTAACCATTTGGAGCCACAGTCTTGTGTGATTAGTTTCACGATCTATTGGGTTACTGTTCCAGGGCCTTAACGATGAGCACATATGTCGGTTACTAAGCATTGCGTGTATCCAGTTCGTGATATGTGAAGGTACTCCATGACCTTGTGCTGCTTCCAAAATGGATTCGACAAACACGTTGTCAAAAGCACCTTCAATATCGAGAAAAATTACCGAAATTGATTGCTTTTGTGAAAAAGCTTTATCAATGTTGTAGACAACATTGGGTAACAGGGTGGTAGTAGACTTCCCCCGCTGTTATGCATGTTGCATTGCATGCAGCGGGTGCTCACCCAAGCTAACATCCCGAATGTAGTGGTCGATTAAATGTCCCAGAGATTTGAAAAAGAAGGAGGTCAGACTGATCGGTCTTAAGTTCTTTGCCTCCTCATAAGTGACGCGGCCACCTTTGGGAATGAATTTGAATTATTTCCCGCCACGCTAATGAAATGTATCCTGTTGCAAGACTACAAGTAAGAACCTTTTTCAAAATATGCTTGAAGTGTTCATATCCTTGTTGTAGTAGAACTGGAATGATTCTATCCTTTCCAGGAGACTTACACCGAGCAAAACTTTCAATCGCCCATTTGATCGATTCGGTTGTCACAATTCTTCGAGCAAATGCTCAAGAATCAGAACTACCTGAAAAGAACTCAGGGGCAGTCGTCAGTGATGCCTCCGTATAGCCTGGAAAGTGTATGTCAAAAAGACAGCTGAGTATTACATCTTCGTCAGACGAGTATTCACCATCAGGTCGTCCTCCTGTGAGTACCTCCATGGTACCTGAGACTGGAGAGTCGGATCTCGAACAAACGTGTCGCTATTGGTGAGCTGACCGGCGAAATTATATCCCCATGTGACTGCGATCATTGCACCTACTGAGCTTTGCATGCTGGGAGCTCACTAGTTGACGGAAAAACTCGACGCACTAGTACTGCAATAGTGTCTTATCAAAACGACTAAGGCGTTACTCTTCTATGATCAAATCAGCCGCAAACGCCCGATTTCAACGAAGCTCTACCGGATATCGGCGATGCCACTAGCTTTTGGGCCAGTATTTGGGAGGCCACCGGGGCTAAGGCGTGAGGAGGGATGGGCAGGCGAAGAAATTGACGAGATGTCTCCGTCGAAACCAATGTTGTACGCGAGGCTACGCGGTACCTTAGGAATTGGTGTCACCTTTACCATACGGTGTTCAAAATGTTTGGTACAAGCAGCTGACCGTTGTTCATCCCACGATGGTTGTATGTTTCAACAAGGCGTTACAAGAACCATGCTTACTGCCGGATTCCATTACCCCCCCCCCCCTTCCAAAGACAGCAACAACCCATCAAAGTATAGACCAATTACCTATCTAGCAAGTCTGCAAACGATCATGAACACCTTCATCACCACATACGTATGGGCCCACTGTGAGCAGAATTGCATCCTGACAGAGGAGCAGGAGGAATGCAAGGAAAACACGGCAAGGATCAAGCCATCATCGATGCATTAATTGTTGGACAGGTAGTGTGTAACCAACGAAAGCTTAGTATGGCCTACATCAATTATAAGAAGGCATACGACTCCATACCGTACTCGTTCCTTATCAAGGTATTGCAGATGCATAAAGTTGATTCTGTAGGCGTGAGGTTCCTGTGGCATGAGATGAAGAGGTGGACGACAACACTATAGCTTAGAAATAGAAAAGACGTATTGCGGTCTAGAACGCTACGCATCTTGAGAGGGACATTTCAAGGCGATTTCTTTACCCCACTAAGTATAACACTGAATCGAAAAGGGATCCCCGGAAGAGATAACCTTCTACTTGGACAATCTCAAGATTTATACTGACTCGACGGAACGACTGCGTGTAGTCATCAAACAAGTCGAAAGGATTAGTGGCGACATCGGCATGATGTTTGGCCTAGAGAAATTCTAATCTGTTCAGCTACTCTCACGGCTATTGGTTGACACTGGAGACTGCGAGATCGACGAAGGTGGGATGATTTGGGACAATGTTCGTAACGAATCGTATAATATCTTTGATTCAAGCACACCGACATCAAGTTTAAGTTCCGAGATAAGTTCTTCAGTCGAGTGAACTGTGTCTTGAAGTTTTTGCTGAACGGGTGGAATCATGTCAGAGCAATTAACACGTGTGCTGACCCCGTGTTGGCCTACAGCTTCGATGTCATAAAATGGAGCCGGACTGACCTGGAAGATCTTGAGAGAAAATTGAAAGAAGGCGTTTAAACAAGCGGAAAAGCGCCATCCTCAGTCGACGCTGGAGAGATTCACATGGAAACGGAACAAAGAAAAGTTGACATCGAGGCACTATGCGTGGTGCTACAACTGCGAGAATACTTTGTGGAAAATGTCGATCGAAAAGGAGTATATCAAGCAGTTTGTGCTGCGGACCGCAGCTATATCGCACTTAACCTAGCGCAAGCGAACTACAACCTTAACTGCTATCTGCCAACTGCGGAGGAGAAGATTGCAGAGTGGAAGCTAATAGCTGTGCACAGTGCCCACCTCCACCAGTTGGAGCAGCCGTACGTCGACAAGGCTGCATCGAACCTGTGGCTCAAGCGAGGTAAATTCTCTTTAGTGATCTAACCATCCAGGATAGGATAATTCCGACGAGAAATGGCAGGAAGCTTGTTTGCCATCAAGACGTCAAGGATATATGCCGGATATGCCATTCGCTGAACGAGACTAACAGCGAATAAAGGCAGACCACTGCGTACTAGCCAACGCAGCCTTTACAGTTCGAGAGCAAAAAAACAGATGCATTTACGCTCCCAAAGATTCGTTTCGAGTGTAGAAACGTGTCTAAGGTTGAGTTCTAGCTCTACCAATAGTCTATACAGGAATGGGGAGGAATACACCCCGGTTGAAATTGGGTTTTTTTAAATTTTACAATTGCTGTTTACGGGTCAGGTTTGTGTTAAAAAAAATGTAATCCAAATGGCTATAAGTAAAATAAAATGAAAATTGATTTGAAATTATTATTTAGAAAAATCCTAATGTTTAAGTTATATAAACACAGCACCCTAAATCGAGAAAGATTATAGTTTTTATTCGATTACGTGATGAGTTTGGCACAGATACCAAAGGTCAGATAATCGCTTTCCACCTACAGTGGTTCAACGCTCTTGTAACTCGTGAATCTGCCCAGGCTTAACACCGGCTTCCAATAATAATTGCTGGTCACACCAACGCCGATGTGCATGTTTTTCATTTTTTTGTTGTCATTTCTCTCTATGTTTCAGAGAAGATGTTCCCACATCGCACCTTCAAGCATTATTATACGCGCACGGACGATCCGTTGTTCATAATCGCTAGGTCGAATAGTTTCGTCATATGGCGTGTATGTATCCGAACGTTTTTTGTTTTGTTTTTTATCTTGCTTATTTGGATGTAATCTTTGTTATTGTCCGTAATTTTTTTTCGTTTACCCCCTACCACAGAGAACAGACGTCCATCTCAAGCGTTCAAATTGTATACAATTTATCGGTCCGTTTAAAGGTCACTTGAATAGCACTACATGATTTAAATAAATTGACAGCTGATTACCTAGAGATATCGAAATGGCCACCCTAGTGATACCTCTAGATGGGCTATGTTGATATGGCGGCGCTAGTGTTTAATAGACATTCGTTCAAACGTTTACATAAGTATTATAAACCTATTGGTTCGAAAATGGATGTCTGTTCTCTGTAGGAGCCCTAGTATGAACTCGCAGGGAGCTCATTGAAGCAAAGGTGGTAGTTCAAAAAATTGTGACCTGAATAAAAAGATTTCATGGCTACGGCGATATCACCATTCGTGAAGATTTCTCATCATTATTAGAATATAGTGAGAACATTCAACATTTTACAATATTCTGACCATATATAATAAATTCATCAAGTTAAGCAACTTCTATGAAAAAAAAAATAAAACACATTGAAACCGAAAATCGAGATCGAGTGCACGCTACAACTTACACTTCATTTTGGGAGCTGACGTGCAGTTTTGTTTTTTATCTTTTTGCACCTGGCGGCTGCCATCGGTAGGTAAGTACAGAAATCGATCTTTGCACCACAAGCATTGCGAATTGTTGAATAACATTTGAAGCAGCGCGCAATTGGATCACCGGTTCAACAGTGCTGTTGGCCAGCCCGCCGAGTGGGCTCTTTCCATATCTCGGTAGAGTGCGTGTAGTTATATGGATACATTGTTGCCTGGAGGGGCGTCAATATTCCAATAATGACTAATCGGAAAATAATGTGTTAATTGCGATTGTTTCGTGACAAATCAATTGTTGTATTTTTACAATAACAGGCAGCATGTGAATTTTCATTGAAAACGAATTATTTTTTTTGCAGATCTATGATTGCGATTATCTCCCAGCACACTAATTGATCAACAATACGTTTAGCGCTAGGGTACGTAGGGACTAGCGAAGCGGTGGTCGGGTAATGAATTCAAATTGGTCAATAATGGCATCAGTATCGTGATGGAAGAATCTGCGTGCGATTTATTTGCCCGCCTCCGTCTACTGTGGAGCAGTTGGAAATTTTCCCGCGATCTGTTCAACAATAAGCCAACCGAACCGAAGACCAAGATGGCAACAACAACAAAAAATGAGTACCGATCAGTTGAGCGAGGAATTATGCCTCTGCTGGTGCTACTGTGGGGCTCAGAAGAATTGTATATAGATAATTGGTAGCATAATCTTATCGCGCAATAGATTTGTATTTACCTGCTCTTAAATGGCGGCAAGTCGTTATGAGCTGTACCGCTATTATTTGTTTGTAATCGGCTACTAGCAGCAAAAGGAGTTGGACCCGCGTGCCGTACTAATCGCCTCGCCAGAATCACACTCAAAGTGGTTCGCGGTACTAATTGATGGTTTTATGAGAATAATGCAGGCAGTGTGAATTGAATGGCAGAATCATTGCCAATGGATCTAGTTAGTTGCAGTCGGAATTAGATCTAGGTACGCAATTGTTTACTACTTGAACATTTAGTTACAACAAGTAGACATTGATCCGGACATAAACTGTAACAAGCAGGCCCGAAAAGAAAACATGCTTTACAAGATCCAGGAATTCGATTTTTTCCATTATTTCTGAAATCGATAGATAAACTATCTAAGATATTAACAACAATTTGGGAAAATAATTCAAACTGTTTTCGAAGGTAATGAGTAAGCGGGTTCAATTTAGCATTTGTGCACGCCGACGAACAGAATTTCAATTCTTATAGGAACAAGCCTTAATTTGTTCCAATCGGTTAAAAAAAAATTCTTTGTCGTCTTTTCCGCCAATTCAGAAGTAGAAGCAGGTGAAATGTGAAGAAGGCCACATTTCACTTTTACGATGCTTCTGAATTGGCGGAACAGATGAGAAAGAAAGTTCTCATTAGAATTGAAATTCTCTTCTATGGTAACCCACAACTTTACCTGAAATAAAAAGACCGTATCAGGCGAGTAAAAACCCAGAACAGTTTAAAGGTGACGCTCACCCTCCCCCGTTGACACATGGTCGAATATGGATGAAATTCTCTCCAGCTTAAGCTTGAGCTTGTGCGACCACCCCTGGCTGCTACTCCGTTATCGATCGGGACTAGCTGAAGTTGCCCAGGGAATCAGTAGATAATTATGCTTGGGACTAGCGAAACATCTTTCAATGTGCAACTCCTGGTAATCCTAAAGTGTTTCTGATCAATACCGGCGCCGGCCAGGCCCGAACGTAGATCGCGAAAGGAAAGGGAAGGAATGGTTAGTCCGATACTTGCTTTTGCTAGAGGCCGTATATACTACTGCGCACTCCACAAGTATCACGGGAGTAGGATATTTTTGTTAGTAGAGTATAGAAGTTGGATATACTTCTTCTTTACCGACGCCAGAGAGGTGATTCCACTACCTGGACTAGATATCGATCCACGAATTTCCTGGACCGGGGACCAACGGCTTTACTTCCCTTCCGAAGAAAGACGTAACCACAGATTTTTTCACCTCAGAAAAATCTCAACGACCTCGGCTGGAATTGAACCCAGGCCAACTGGAATGAGTGGCGGTCACGCTTACTACTCAACCGCCGGCGCCATCTCAAATATGGATGAAATTCTCTCCAGGCCAAAATGTCTTTTGTGAATTTCAGCACCGAAAACATCTTCGGATTTACAGAAACGCTGTTCTTGTTATAGCGAAGGTTTTGAGCTATTGGAGAAATCTGCAATCATCGATTGAGCATATGAGATGAAATATTTTGAGATCGCCAACTAAAGACTAGCACTAAACTACACATTTAAGTAAAGCAGAATTATCATCTGTCCCAAATAGCCACCCGGGGCTATTCCTGATGTAGAAGTGAATGTCGGTGCCTGGAAATTTCCATTAACGAAAAAAGTTATTCTTAATTGTCTAATCTTCTCATCGACGCACACTTTCCAGGTTGTATGAATTCGAACTCGTGGGCGTTTGCACGCACATTGGTTACCACTGAATCGGTCAAGTGGGCAGTTGACAGCTTTGCTCCATACAAATCGCCCGGAAAAGATGGTATATTTCCCGTGCTACTGCAAAAGGGATTTGATATACTCAAACATGCATTGAAAAAGATTATACTTTCCAGTTTTGCTACCAGGTATATCCCAAAAGCATGGCGAGAAATAAATGTTAAATTTATTGCCAAACGGTGGCGCTCAGGCCATGAAGAAGTTTTAGGCTTAGTTGAATATTCACTGCACAAAATGCAACATGCATATCAGTGTGGGAAATCCACGATCACTGTGCTTCACGATGTTGTTTACAACGTTGATGATGATGATGGTCCCACCTCATACCCCTACGAAGGTGTGAGCTGGACGATTAATCTAATAGATAATTGATATTTTTACACATGACTAAACCAGTGAACAAAACAAATACGGACTGGTTAACAGTTCAGACATAGATTTTTCTTCAAAAGACCGCAGCCAGATAGGCTTCAAATATTTCGCAAACAACCAGAGTCCATCAAGCAAATTTCCATCCTGCTTGATGGAATCGGGAATTGAACCCAATATCCGCAATTTTCGACAGTAACAAGTAAGACTCTTCCCGTCTGACCAAGATATCGCTACTACCACATACAAAGATGGAAAGTATCGAGTGTGGTGGCAGTGCAGAGCCTAGCCGATTTATATCATCAACGTCAGACCTCAAACTAATCTACCACTAACCCAAGGCAGTCAAGAGAAACTCCCAACTGGAAATATCCTAGATTGATCGGGAATTGAACCCGAAGTCTTGTCATATAAGAAAGAATCATCAAGGCCACTCCCAACGAACTAACTCCGGTATTACCACCATCGCAGCGATGCCAAAATTAGCCATATTGTCGAGCAGAGCCCAAACAGCTCCATCATCTACTCCAGACCCCGATTACTACAAATGTCCAAAAGCTTATATTCAACCCGATAAGCTATTTGTTCTGGTCGCTACGTCAATTTCAGGATGGTCTCTATCTGATTTACGCGCGCGTGGCTCAGACTTCTGTAGACATCTCATTATATTTTTTTAAGTTAAGAAACAAATAACAAAATCCATCATCATCATAGAGAACATAATAACTTAGTACGCCTAAAAGGGAATAAAAAAACAATCTTCATGATTTTACATATTTTTCAAATAAATGTAAAACATAAAAATCTGACTACAAAAAAGGTTTTACGTGTGAAATACATAATGTTTTGAACTGCGTCAATGTTACTGCACGTTTAATTTGTCTTGGCATCGAATTGAAAAAACTTATTCCTTTGTACAACAAAGAGTTCTGCGATCTACTGAATAAAAAATTCGGTGGTTTTAAAAATGAACACCATTGTCAAATAATAAATCCTTTGCTTCACAGAGAGCCATTGTAATGCGTCCAACATGAAATAAGAGGAAGTGTATCTGTTACATTTTAAAATTAATCGCATGATTCTATTTTGCAGTCGCTGTAATCTCAATATTTGTGTTTGATTGGCAAGAATCAAAATGGATGGACAGAAGTCAATATGTGGTGAAATAATAGATTTATATAATAAAAATTTACTACTAATTGTTAAATCATTTTTCAGACGACACAATATACCATACTTTTTAGCAATCTTTTTGATGACATTGTCGATGTGAGACTTAAAGGTTAACTTGTCATCAATGATTATTCCAAGATATTTTAATTCACTAACGCGATCAATAGTCTCACCATTTATTTCAACGTTAACGTCAGTCCTAGTATTAGCCGAAAAGATAATCATATATTTAGTTTTGGCAACATTTAACTTTAATTGCTTGAACTTTAACCAATTCGCTAGAGAATGTAAGTCTTCGTTCAAATGTACCACGGCTTCATTTATATCTTTAGCTGCGATGAACAGAACAGTGTCGTCAGCAAACAAATTTAAATCACAAAATCGCAAAACCCGTTTAATGTCATTTATATACATAATAAACAAAATAAGACCCAAAACACTACCTTGCGGCACCCCAAGAGGATTGCCGAGAGGACTAGATACAAAATCGTTAAAACTACTATGCTATATTTCACCCTAAGGAGGAAAATTTGGTAAAAACCAAAATTTCTCACTAGGGTGAAAATTTGTTGGTAAAAACCAGTCTTTGTAGAGGAGGGCACAAATCCTTATTTCATACTATGTTGCGTTTCGGCTTCGCCTCATCAGAAACCGACACTAACACATTGTCGGAATAGATTAGCGCCGGCTTGACGCAAATCCCTTAAAACTAAAACACACTATGTGTTTCAATCAAACGACTGATCAAACGTGATGTCCCGTTCGAGCAGAAGTTCTGTTTATGCCGATGAAAACACAATTTTGAAATTGAAACACATAGTGTGTTTTAGTTTTAAGGAATTTGCGTCAAGCCGGCGCTAATCTATTCCGACAATGTGTTAGTGTCGGTTTCTGATGAGGCGAAGCCGAAACGCAACATAGTATGATCGTTAAAACTAGTTTTCTGAGTTCTATCACATAAATAGTTATCAAACCACTTATGTACTATCCCTCCGATACCAAATCGTTCTAAAGTTTGCAAAAGTAAAGGTCTCGAAATTGTTTCAAAAGCCTGTTTTAGATCCAAAAATACAGCAAAAATCTCGATTTTTTCTTTTCATTTTGCTAACACAAGATTCAAAGCGGTTTCGCAAGAGTGTCCATCTCGGTATCTCGATTGCTCCGGAATTAGCAAATCATTACTATTCAAATATCTCATCAGCTGGCCCTTTACAACAAGGTCTAAAATTTTCTCTAATGTGTGCAATATGTTAATAGGGCGGTACTCTTCGGCTTTATCCGTCCCAGTAACTTTGGGAATAGGAATCACAAGTGATTCCTTCCAAACTTTCGGCCCGTGCCCAGTTTGTAGCGATTCGTTTACAAGGTCCAGTAGATCGTGTCCGATGACATGAAAGCAATCCTGTATCACTTTTGCGTTGACATTATCGATACCAGCCGATTATCCCAAACAAAAAACAAATATCCTTCAACTGTTCAAAAGTGATTGGGTGAAATCCATCAAATCTACAGTTAACATTAATCGTTATTTCCACAGGTTCACTGACCAGCTCAATACTTTGATTGATTAGTTGCACGCTGTTAACGAAATAGTTGTTCAATTTTTCAGCTATTGTTTGTTCAGATTGCTCTTCTACCCCGTTGAAAGTTATGGACTGCGAGGAACTAGATTTAGGTTTAATTAAATTCTTTAGGATTTTCCATAACTCTTTGCTGTTGTTTTGATGTTGATCGATCTTCCTTTGAATATACTCACATTTGATCTTTTTCAAAGCTCGTGAATACATGTTTCGCGCGTGTACCTATTCCAAAGATGTTCATTATTAGTTCTGCAAAATTTCTTGTACTTTTTATCCCTTTTACGTTTCAGGCGCAAAAGGTCTAAAGAGTACCAGCTGTTCGAGTTATTTAAGTTATCATATTTTTGAGAAACTAAACTATTTGTACACTCTTTTAACACGTTAGTTAGAATAGTTGCCTTGTTATTCAAATTTTTCATTCAATTCCGTAAAATCCAGGCTTCTCGAAACGAGTTGAGACATGACTTGTTTCGAGTATCTTTTCCAGCACTTAATTTTAACTTTATCCTCCTCACGGTTAGGTTCATTCTCCAGCAAAATTGAAATCGTCTCATGGTCTGAAATTTTTCAATTGGCCTCTACATACGAATGAACCTCATCAAAATTGGAATACACGTGATCTATCAATGTTCTGCTGTGTCTGGAAATTCTTGTACACTCACTAACCGTTTGCTTGAAATTGAAAAACTCAGCTAACTGCTTCAATTGATTCGAATTTTGATCGCTGAGCCAATCAATATTCCATGTGAAGATTCCCTCTCGAGTGGAGTGGTTGTCTGGTTATATGAAAAGCCATCAACAAAAGCAAGTGGTCTGTTTCACTGACGGTTCTCTGATGAAGGGACGTGGTGATGCTGGCGTCTACTGTCGTGAAATGAGATTGGAACAATCTCACTCGCTAGGTAGATACTGTACTGTATTCCAAGCAAAAATCTTCCCGATTACAATACAATCGGGTACAATCGGCCCTTCGACAGAGTTTGTCCCTCAAAGTTATAAACTCCTGGTCACCCTAGTTTAATACCGCATTTAAATATATTCCGTAGGGTAAATGCTTACTCCGAAAATAAAGCCTACTAATAAAACAAGGAATCGAAGGATAAATAAAGAAAATCGTACACTGATAAAAATCCAAATGTTAAGTCTGTTTGCTTCAAACCACTTCAAATCCATAGGGGAAAGTCGGCTAAGACGGACACTGTGGGTAAGACGTTTGCGATTCTCACAAACTGCAAAATTAAATAAAAATGTAATGATACGGTAACATTTCTAAAAAAAAAATCAAATACTTCTGAAAGATACTGCAATAGAGAAGTATAGGAAATGTCAGATATAAGAGCAAAACGATTTATTTTTTCGACATCATGATTGGCTCAAAATAACAAAAACTTTACATAATAATTCTGACATTAGTATCATGTTGGGTACGACGGACACAGCAGGGTACGGAAGATGGACATACTTCGTACGCCAATACAAAGCAGAATGCCGTCAAATTGTATACTGTTGGGCTATTTTTTGTTATTGCCACATAGCGATGTACTGAGAGAAAACAATATTTACTGGCCGAGAAGCGTCTCACTCTGCCCTTATCCTATGTTCATCTTTACCAATGCTACATGTTCATCTTATCCACCTAGGCGTCCATCTTTCCCATACCACTTTTGAAATGACGAATCTGGTCCTCTTTTTCATAACCATCTTAAACATATTTCTGTTTGAAATTTATTAGTATAAGTTCTTATATTTTGTTTATTTTGTTAAGTTTTATGTGCGTATTGCTATAGAATCGGATTTTATGTGCCTTATAGTTATGAAATGTGAAAATAAGATTAATATTTCTTCTAAATAAACACATTAGGTTTATGTGCCAACAAATAGTGTATATATGTTACCGCTATTTGCAAAAACCTAAGCGTAAGATCAATAGACATTGCATTCACATTTTTATCAGTGTAGAAATGCGATATTAATTTAAACCATTTTATTATATTTCATGAATTCATATTAAAAACTTGAACGACTCATTGGGTAGCGTTCAACGTTAGAGCCCACATTGGATACGTTATAAACATTTTCTTATAGGGCATCTTGGAAAAAACGATGTTGAAAACGATAAATATTATTACATGCAACATTCGATTCAAGCTAGCACAAAATGTTGCACGCTACCCCCAGTACAAGTCCACCGTAACGTGCAATGGGCTGAGGACAAATATTTTCGTAGAGTACGAACCAGCGTAAAATGCAGTTAGTCCAATCACAATATGTGAGACAGAAAGAGAGGCTATGCGAGACGAACAGTAAAATTGACAGGAAAACAGAAAAAAAAACATCCGCATGTCCCGTCCCAGGTACGAACGAACGAATTTTCCTAATTGACACGGCTCGATGAGCCTAATGAATAAGGGAAAGTTCCAGGTTTTTAGCTACAGCTCATTTGGCGTTTTCTTTACCTAGTGTGGTGAAACTTGAGACTTAATCTTAAATTGAATTTTTATTGAGTCAAGCTTAGAATATCGATTAAATTTGTAAATCTAGATAAACTGTGTTTAAGGTAGTTTCTATACCCTGTTGGATTTTTTGACTCCACCTTGCATTCAATACACACAAATTAAATCCAAATTAGTCAAATTTTTGCTAAATTTTATGCAACACAAAATATCTTAAACGGAATAGTGTCAAATCTCTTCTTTTAGACAACAATTAGATGGAACAGCTTGACTCAAAAGTATACATATTTATTTTGGTTAAATGATTTGCAAGTGCTAATGTTTGATCATGCGTAACATGTTGCTCATTTTGTCAATTTTTGGTTTGGTAGAAGCGTTTTTAGTTTCATTTGTTGTTGCATTTGCGCTAATTTTCTGCTAGAATTCTGATAAAACACGTACAGAATGCCAGAGGGATTCTAATGGCAGAACCAGGAGAATGGGCAAAACTACCCCCTAAGAAAAGTTGGTTTCAAAATCGCCCTATGACCGACGTTCGTTAGACCAACGTTGACCGACGTCCAAATAACCGTTCAACAGACGTCCATCGTTAAAATGGTGGGAATTCGATGAATAATATCAATTTATGGGTCAAAAAAATCATCCTTAATTTCAAAAAAATATGAATTTTTCAAATTTCGCAAACAGGATGGGACAAAGACCACACAATTTAATAAGTTTTTTAAAAAAATAATGTAGGGGATAGAAGGCCGCATTTTTTTTAAAAGAAACATAGCATTCGTCCATTGACTTATTTGACGTCTAGGACACCAACACAGTTGCAATGTGTATAGACATATATGTATACGCGATGTTTACAATTCGCCATCTGATTTAACCTCATTTGGCAAAAATTCTACCCGATTTAGCCTCAATCTCGCACTAACACAACTGCACATTGATTAGTCAATGCTTTACCGCTGCTGTTGTCTTGTTTCTTTTTGTTTTTTTATTTCGATTATAGAGGTTTCTCTTTTTGTTGTTGTATTCGGATTTTCGTCGTTATGAGAGTTATGGTTGTGATGCGGTCTTCCTTGTTATATGGCTCTTCATTAGTGCATGTAAATGTATCTTAAGAAAATTTTCTTAATCCAATCCCATCATATCAGTAAAGTCGCATCGCTATCGTTCAAAGGTAAAGCCGATGCATAAGGCTTATATTGCATAACGGGGCACATTAAGCCGACACCGAGGTATTCGGATTAGAATCTAGACGACAAATGAATCAACAGATCAATTACATAATTGGGGGCTAATTACTTCAAGTAACATAATCAATTTTAGGGTGCCTATGAAGAAAATTTTCTAAATCGGTTACAAAAATTATATTTAATTTTAAATAGGCATCGAAAAACTAAACAGTATCTCTCGTTTTTCGATGTTTTTGCGAGTGAATGGAAAAACTCAAAACTTGTTTTATTTTAAGCTATATGTTCCTTATTTGGGTTTTGTTTATCTGTACACCAATTTCAATGTCATATAAACAAATTGTAGGGAAATGAAAGAAAGATATTTAAAATCTGGTAGTTGTTTTAATGTCATACATATTTAATTTTATTCTACCGAATTTCAGCTTTTTTCGCGACAGTGCCAGATTTTTTCTGCAAAAGTATCAAATTTTGTTTTAAAATACTTACGGCTAATTTCTTCACTGGATGAAAATTGGTTTTCGCTGAAAACCAATTTTCAAGTTGCTGGTGGCCAATTAGCCGAAAACCGTTTTTCAACGAAATCCGGTTTTCATGTAGGTGAAGAAATTGGCCGTTAGAAATACTGAGAGGAAATCGAAATGCGTCTCCAAACCTAATGTAGGGGATAGTTTGAACGTTTCTTATTATATTCATGGTACCGACTTCGAAGACATGGACCTATTCGTCTGGAATTTCAAGAGAATATTTTTGAAGCATTCCACTTTTAGAAAATTATAATAGCTGATTTTTTCAAAGTTTGAACTTAACTTTGGGTTTGACGATTTTTCTTGTGCGCTTAGTCATATTGTCTACGCGGAGGTTAGCACCGATAGCTTAAACTCTGTCTATTGTTCGAATTTCTTCAAACGGCTTTGAATACATTCTTGAAATGTAATTATTTCAGATGATGCAAAAAAAAATCTACGTCCCCTTAAAAAAGCTACTTGGAAGGACATGATCACCTACCCCCTGTTGTCAAAAATTATCATAAAATACAAAACTCCCTACCCCTGTATAACGCTTTTTATATTTTCGGACGAAGCAAATAATCTTTTATTTCGGCACACACATCTAGCTGGACGAAGTATAAATTGAAGAATAATTAATGCAATAATCAAAATCAAAAAGGTAAAAGGTATTTTGAGGTAGAAATTGTAGTAAAAAAAATAAAAGCACTTATTGTTACGTAGGTTTTAATAAAAAACATCCCTATTGTTGAAATGAACTAAAGAAATATGAAAAGATGGTTTTGGCTTAATGCTATGTGTTCCCGTTTTTATTTATTATTTGAATACGTTATAAATTATCTGATACTTAACATAGGAATAGTTTAGTTTATATACATTAGTCTAAATGGAAAAAAATGTTCGCTGTCATGTCATTTGAATGGATTCTATTGTCTACTAGAACAACTTTAACAATAATCTACATTTTGATATATAATATTATAGCTACATGTTTACTCATACTTGTATTTTTTAGCATTTTAAAAGAGTTTTAATTTTCTTTAGACTATTCGAATTAGTTTTTTCAACAATGGCGGGTGATTGCTTCAATTATCAATGTAATTTTGCGTAATTCAGGTAACCATTTACCATGTATGAATTTGCGATATTAATTTTTTACTGTTATTGCAACATTGGCAATAACATTACAGGTATTTCTGGTAAATCACGTTATCTATTCCAGAATTTTTCTGACTTTACTATTCTTCCTTTGCGAACAGAACGACGAAAGTACCTAACATCTTTATTTTAATTATCAATGAATTGAAGCAGTAATCTATTATAATTTTATGTTTTTTACAAGCTTGGTAAAACTGTTTCTATTAGCCTATGATGCTTTAATAATCCCTAGTATGAAGTTGCTATGAGTTTAAAACCCGTTATTTGCCTCTTCTCTCAAGCGATTGTATTATGGTGGGTAGGCTAAATACAATAATTTGGTGTACTAGGTATATAATCGCTGCACGCTTACCTTAGAGCTACTTCCAGCGCCTAACAATAGGTAACTATGAAGTTAGCTATCGACTGCTAAATGAATTTCAAATTTGAATACTAACCTTGCTACCACTTGTTTTGCAGCAAGTGGACAAGGTCAATTAAATTGTACGAAGGTCTGCTAAACTATATTAAACCGAAATTCATGAAAGCATAGTCATTGTGGCACAGATGCTGCTTTACCGTGTCACAGCGTAAAGCAGATTGTCCAGATTTAGCTTGTTTTTGTTTGGTAACGGTGCGCCGTGTCCCGGTCTACCCCAGAACGAGGACCACGTCTCAAAGTGTTGCTTGCTGGTTTCAAATTCTACGACCCGGCAGGATTCTATCTTTCTCTGTTTCTGGTTCATCTGGCGATTCAGTTCGTGGAGGTACTCATCGCCGGAATGGCGTACGGTACTGCTGCTGAAATCAGTGAAAAAGATGAGTAATTAGTGACGGAATGTTCCAAGCGTCTTGAACTAGGTATCTGCTGTACTATTCAAACTATTTTTTTTCCAGATTTGGGCTGGGATGATAATTTACCCATTGGAGCTGTACTTATCGATCTTGGTTATATCGGTTGTACCGAGACTAATTGGCCTCTGCTGTGAGCGTCTTTTGGCCAGCAGTGGAACCAGCTCAACGCCCCCCGTTATCATACAGTTACGAGTCGGTGTGATCTTAGCCCCCTTTTTAGCAATCGGAGCCCGCCCCGGTGTATTTGGTTGACCCTGCTGACATAGCCGCGGTACACGACGATCCGTGATCTTATCGGTGCTGGGGTTTGCTTCGTACCGCATCGGTTGACTTGGTGCCGTTGCTGGCGGTGCCATCAGTACTCTAGGAGGGCTGACGGTGGTTCGTGACATCTTAGCACTTCCAATGCTACCGTTGGCAACTGGGGTGAGGCTATTGCTGATGCATTGGCACACGCACCGGTCGCAGCAGTTGGAAAACTTTTTCAAGTACTTATTTTCCTCCTCCAGCTGGCGTTGCATTCTCGTTACGATATCGATGTCTAGATCTTGCAGAGTTTCCTTATTGGTCCAACCCTGGAAATGAAAAGTAGAAACATTTGATTATCGGTATGAAATTGTGTGTTTTGTTTAAAGCTAAAAGCTGTGAGATAAAGATTGCTACAGGCACCCTCGATGATCCAAAATAACTGTAAAATATTGCCAACCCCCAAAAAGAGAATATAGTGTATACAACATAGTTTGAAAATACATCTGAACGCGCTCCGGGTCTAGCGAAACAAAAAAAAAAAACAAAATAAAGTTTCAGATTATTTACCATTGATTTCATAAAGTTGTGCCCAACATTCTTTGGCGGTCTCCATGGTTTTCCACCTGGACCCGGTTTTCCCCATGGCCCTCCATTCTGAAATACAGAAAAACTATAACGTATCGGAACAGAAAGTCAATACTAATCGAAACCAGTCCAAACTTACCGATTTACCGTCTGAATCGGAGCTTCTGGCTTTCTGCCGGTTCTCCTTATCGGCCACAATCCGGTCCAGTTCCGCTCGATATATCTGCTTCTGTGCTGGTGTCGTTTTATATCGCAGATCAATGTCCACGTGGTACCGATTGGCATCGTTGAAACTAATGATAGGATCATCCGTTAGCCCAGCAACAATTTGACCTGAAGCGTTCCGCAACGGTGCACCACCACCGCCGGCACTCACTCCCTTGGGCCGCTGCATGGAAACTGGATTGCGAATATCCTGCCGTCAGGAAGCGTGCAAATTGGGTGTGGTAGGAAGCTAGATTTAGTGATATAAGTTGATTTACTATATAAACATAACTTTTCATGCCCTTTCAAAAAAGTTTACGATCGTTTACCGATTCGGCGATTATTTAGCAGAACCTACATTTTTTGCCTCCGGGTACAGTCCATGCAGTTGAATGTTCCGAATACGAACGGTGTCGTTTGGGGCACCTCCGCCTTTGCGTCCCCAGGGCGAGTAGCGCTCCATCACTTCTCGGTACTGAAAGAGGGGTAACTGGCATAAGACGGTCGCCGTCAATTAGCTAAGTGTCTTCTGATGCGATGGTAATGATAGTGCAGCAATGAAATGCAACGAGTCAATTGCCGTTCGAAACAATGAAAGGGAACGATTTGCGTGAGGTGTCCTACTGATACGATCAAAACAAATCAATTGTTTCACGCTGTCGGTCGGTGAACGATAGGTAGTTCGTCGGTCGGATCATAAACCCAACTGCACGCGTTGTATTATATAACAGATACAATTTATGCGTTCGTATATCCGCTAATAAATTTTGCTATCTCTTTCGGGGAGATAACAAACTGCGACTATTGAACAACTTGTCCCCCCGTGAATGAAATTTAAAACTATAGATGACGAATGAAATGGAGTGGTCTATACAAATCGCATAATAGCCGTTTACTAAGCTAATGTCGGATTCGGATGAGACGAAGTCTAAACGCAAACTAACTAATTTAGTTATAGGTTTGTGCTCTTCATGCTCAAAGATGGTTTTGACAAATTTCACCTTAATGTGGAAAAAATAGTTTTCACCAAAATTTTGCTCCTTGAAAAACATAGTATAGTACATATTGACTTGCTAAGCCAAACCAAGTTTCAATTTCATACATTCTCACCAGCTTAATCAGAATTCTTTTTCTTGCCGGACATCACGTAGACTAATGGTTTGCTTAAAAACACAAATAGTGTTTTCGTTTTTTAGAGCTAGCGTCAATCCTTGTCACTAAGTTAGTGTCGGATTCTGATGAGACGAAGTCGAAACGCAAATTCCATAACAAATTTGGAGATTTTAATGCTTGGGTAGTGGAGCGGATAAGCAGACATACCAACACGAAAGTGTATAGCTTGTTGGAATCTCTAGCCGAATTGGATGCAATGTAGTCCGAATTGAATAAAAGAGGTGTTTTCTTGAAGATACTTAGCCACGAGCGTATGCCGACCCTGAGGCATTGGGAAAGCGATACGCGAGTTACACCACTTGACAATCCGACGAGAGCTCACGAGCGGAAGTGGAAGGTGAAGTCATTTGAAAACGATCTCTTTGTGGATGCACTTGTTATGTATTGTTTTGTAACGTTCTACTTCGTGTAGGTGGGGTCACGCTGCACTCACCAGCTAGGATCGTTTCACTATTGTCTCCTGGAGAAATTCACACTGGGCGGACTTTTCTTCCCACACTATGGTCACTGAGCGAATCGTAATATCAAGCGGAAACAAGCACCAAAAGGGAAGCACCATAAACTAAAACAGGACGACACAGCTTGAATATTCAGACAATACATTTTTTATTTAATAATTCTATATTTTTTTGATTTCACGACAGGTGCCAGGAGGGCTATAAAAAACAACCAAAATTTATTACTTGCGCTTTTATTTGACGAAATCTTCTTCTGGTGACATCGTTGCGGCCGTAACGACGTTGTTCGACTTTCTGCTGGCTGAATGCGGGATGGGCTTCGATGGTGGTGCAGGAACAGACGGACGATGGCGACGGGGGACTCCAGATGAAGCAGAAAATCGGCCTATTTGTAGCGTAGGCCTGCGTTTCACTATCAGGCCCGGGGAGTGGTGCTGCGCGCACTTTCCACACGCGAGTGTCTGACTATAAGTCAAGCAGGATTTTCAACGTCTTTTCGGTCGACGACCAAACCCAACCGGCATTTGGGTAGTGGCGTCCATAATGGCGTTCTAACTTTGCCAGTTACTGACCGTTACTTTGCACTCGCGGATTTTTTGAACCCGTTACCACACTTATCCTGCTTGACCAACCGACCAGAACCAAACGATCGTGTGGATGTTCTGAACGATCGACTAACTAGATCCGGCGGATCAACGTTTTACAAAAACCAAGCGTTCAAAGGACGAATCGCGCGGTCACGTAGATGTAGAGTCTCGTCAGGATCACTTTGGATTTCTTCGGAATCAAAAACACGCTTATAACAATTACAGAGAAATCTTTATTCGCGTTCACTCGCAACTTATGTTGAACTCCTAATGATCAGCCAAACCAGATCTCGTCTTCAATTCGCCCCCTCCAAATACCCACTCGCTATCTCTCTTAATTACTATCTCTCTTCACATTCCATTCGAGAGTCTAAACGGCTTGTCCTACAACGTATACGATTCGTGTGAAGAGTAATAATTTATATAGGGTGGAAGGTCGTATTGTGGGTTTAATCTATTTACTCTACAGTAGAGTGTGTGACTCGCTGCTGCTGATCTTCACTCCTCCGGGCCGGTTAACTATTAGAAACCGCATTACCTTTTCGCGGTAGATTTTATCATTGCTCTGTCCGTTTTCCAAAACATACCGTGCTTCGCATCCTGCCGCCCCGCATTTGATAACGATGATGATGCGATGACAGAACGATGACGGTTGACATTTACAAAAAAATTATCGTTTTGGTTAATGTCACGAAATATTTTTAGTACAAATGCTATTAAGAATATTTAATGTGCGGTACTTTTTTCCTTGATTTTTTTTTAATAATGAACAATTATAACAAACAATATAACAACAAAATGAATAATAAATAAACAAGCAAAATAAATAACAAATATAAATAAATCAATAAATAAGCAAATAAATAAATACATGAATAAATAAATAAATAGATGCAAAAATAAATAAATCTCTGAACAGATAAATAACAAAACCTACATTTGACACCAACCTGGGCTATTAAGCAGAACTTAAACGCGACTCAAACATGCAAGCACGGAGTAGTAAAGGTTTGACGTTTAAATTCTACTTAGACATTTACGAACAATAAATTAAAAGTATAAACAAAGAACAAGCGTCGTCAAATACACTAGATAGACCGTACACTGTTATTTATTTATACAACAAAAAAAATATAACAATATTTAAAAATATATACAAGCTGGGCTCAGTGACCAAAGCGACGATATTGTGACCTAAGAAATCACAGGTCACACACTTCAGGCAGCGAGCGACTCCTCTGACGTGAATGCTGAAGAGTTGCCAGAAACGCTAGCAAGAGCATGCGACACCACAATGCCAAGAAAACTAGAGCCGAGGAGCAGACGGCGTCCAGCGTACTGGTAGAGCGAGGAGCTAGGAGCCCTCCGCGCAAACTGCCTTAGAGCCAGAACCCAGTCACCGTGGCAAGCAGAAAGTTAGCAAAAGTTGAGCAAAGCGAAATTGATGATGTCAGAGTTTCTGCGAGCATTTTGCGCGATTTGTGCAAGAATTCTGGCAACGAATTCGCTCAAATGCAACAACCGTTTCTGACGGAAGCGGTTAAACCAACCGATGCTGCTCACTTTCATCCAGAATCCAGCCAGGAATGTACGGTCAAGATCTCTATACGCTTCCTACCACATCTTTGTCAGACGTTTTGCTCGATTCGTGCTAAATTCTACCAGGTAGGTATGGCCAGGATCTTTGCACAGCTTATGTCCGAGTTATGTCAGGGTTTTGCTCGGTTCCTGTCAAAATTTGCCAGAAAACGCGAGCGAAACCGATTTCGCCCTAGCTCAACTAACCCGACAGGATACGTGCAGAAATCTGACAGGGCTGCCAAACCAAGACTTACAGAAATCAAGCAGAGCAGTCTCTGCCAGAAAATTTGGTGCTTGGGAAGATACGCCCAAAGAGCTAGCGTTGATGCGGACAGAGAGGAGCGTATTATAATGTTCCGCGCCGCAAAGGCTGCATTGAAACGTGAGATAAAGCGAAGCTAATCGATTGGCTTTAAAGAGTTGTTCCAGGGTTCTAATGCCAACCTCTGGGGAGACGCATACCGTGTGACGACGGCGAAGATCAGAGGGCTCGTGACGCCTCGGAAAATGTACTCTAATAAACTGAAGGTTATCATTGAAGGGCTCTTTCCGAAGCACGCTCCAATGGTATGGTCGATTATACCATATGGCGAGGTAGAGCGGGACAATGCCGAAGTGATCCCCAGCGGGGAACTCGTCGCATTGGCAAAGGGTGTAAAAGTGAAGAAAGCGCCCGGACCAGATGGAATCCCCAACATCGTATAGAGAGCTGCATCCAAATAGGCACAGATATGTTCAGAAAACTGTTTCGAAAGCTTCCAGACGAGGGCCACTTCCCTGACAAATGGAAGATACAGAAGTTAGTGCTACTGCCTAAACCAGGTAAGCCGCCCGTGGATCCATCGTCGTATAGACCAATATGTCTGCTGGATACGCTCGGGAAACACTTGCAGAAGATTGCCCTTAACAGGTTAACAATATTTTCGGAAAGCGATAACGGGTTGTCGAAAACCCAGTTCGGATCTTGGAAGAGCAAATCTACAGTGGACGCCATTCAGATCGTGATCGAGAGAGCCGATATATTGCGCAAACAGAAAGCAATGATGTCCATATCCATATAAAGTGCACTGCGATGTATACACTGGCGTGTGCTCTTTGGGTAGTTCTCTTCTGACGAACGGAAGTGCGGGTGCGACTGACGACTTGATCAACACTGGTTGTTTTGTTGTGTATTGGAGATGGTGTTGCCTTATCGCATGCTAATATGAATTATTATTTTCTGCTAAAGATTTGATTCGAGTTGCTTCATAAAGCGTACTTACGAGATTATAGAATTTTGTAACAGTACCTAGTGCAGTTAGATTTGGAAAATGCGAGATAAAAATATTACATAGGATTGGAGTGACGCTTGATCTTTGAGGAACGCCTGCTTCAAAGGGTAGCTTATTAGATTTACAATTCTGGTAACGTACGGTAGGTAAGATAATTTATAATTATCTTTATTGTTTAAATTAAAAAATTTAAATCCCACATTTTCGTAATTGATCCTTTGTGCTAAACACAATCGAAAACTTTTTCGATGTCTAGAAGAGCAACTCCAGCGAAAAAGCCCTCTGAGACATTTGCCTTTATCATGTTAGTTACTTTAACAAGTTGGTGAGTAGTTGAATGTCCAATACGAAATCCAAACTGCTCGTGAAGAAAAATAAAATTCTCATTGATATGTGACATCATTCTAGTTAGGATGATTTTTTTTCAAATAATTTACTAATAGATGAAAGTAAACAAAATCAGTAATTAGTTATCAAAACAACTGTCAACCTTACACGTAGCTGCACTCAAAAAATAATATTATTTATTCATCATGTTAATAGATTATTATAATGTTAAAATATATGACTTTCAGTCCTTCACATTATTGCAAATATTGACCCCTGTTTCAACCTACTTCAGAGTTGAAAAAAAGAGAAGCATGTTACTAATTTTAATATAATACTGGCATAATTTTGGTACTCGTATTATAACTGAGCGAGGTTTGCCGACGGGAATGTACCGCGAGGTCTCTATCATACTGAAATGGGGCATCGTAAAATCTGTACTACATTCTGAGATTAGGTTGCGGGATTTAGAAGGTTAACACACATACACATGTAAAATCACTGATTTGACAGTCTCCAAGGTCTTCCAAAGGATCCAGAAACAGACGACAGTGGAGCATAAGCCAGGAGCTGGTCGAAAACCGGGAACTACGCATAAAAAACCTCTAGAGCGTTGGTTATTTTAAGCGGGATCCGAACATTTCGATGCGGTTAAGAAACTTGATTTTTTTTACAATGGAGAATACATTTACGTACTAGCCCAGTATACGTGCTATTAGTAGGTGCCAAGCTACCACACGGGGTGTACTGGGGGCGAGTCGGGCTCGAATGGTGACGCTGCTATTAATACCGACTAAACTTCATTGGGCTCCGCCATCGTTCCCCCCAGGGACTACCTCTCGGTATTACTTCTGGGGGGATGGCTGTACTTGATGTACTCATTCACTCTCGCTCACGCGTTCATACGTCTTGTATGAGGCTTACTTGTGTGCTCTCTATCGCATCTTGATTCACTCTCTATCACTCCACATGAGGCTGACTTTTGTGCTCACCTTTTTCGTTTCTTGCGAGGCTGACATGTGTGCTCACCTTTTTCATTCGTTGCTAGGCTTACTTTTGTGGTAGCCTCTAACATACCATGTGAGGCTGACTTGGATGCTCACCCTATCACCTGGTTCACTCTCAATCGTACCACTCTATTACATCCCTGTCGCTCCCCCTGGCATCCCATGTGAGGCATTTTTCTTATGCCCCACTTCTGGCATACCATGTGAGGCTTACTTGGGTGCTCACCCTTAACATACTGTATGAGACTGACTTGGATGCTCATCCTTTCGCTCCTCTGCCACGCCACGAGGCATCGATAGCTAAGTCCCAACATACTACGCTACGACCCTCCCATCTTGGCATGAGGCAGTCCATATATACGCCTATACACTCGCTCTTCTACCTTGCTTCGGGGTGGCTGGGTTTACGCGATTGCCAGTCGCTGCGCCAAACCTGCGTCAGCATGAACAGACCATTCACTCACTTTTCTGCGCTCGGCCTTTTTCGCTCCAACTAACCAATCACTAGTTAGTCGTGCCCGTAGTCTTTTGCTCTGTGCGCCAAATTACCTGTAGCATACAGGCAATCTGGGTGGTTGCAGTCGAGACTGCGTTCCACTTCTCCACCGATTGACACATCCGCTGAATAAGGTTATCAGGGGTTGTGTCCCAGCCACAGACGTCAAGCATTGCTCTTCTTTCGACGTCGAAACGAGGACATACGAACAGTATGCGTTCGGCAGTTTCGTCTACACCTGGGCAGTCAGGGCAGGCAGGGATCTCCGCGTGCCCGAACCTGTAGAGGTACTGTTGGAAGCAGCCATGACCTGACAGGAATTGTGTCAGATAGAATTGAACTTCCCCATGGGGTCTTCCCACCCAGCTCGATACGTTAGGTATCAGCCGGTGGGTCCACCTACCATTCGAGGAGTTATCCCACTCACGCTGGCATTTGGCGACCGAGGTCACCCTGGTGCGCTCGCGGGCTCCTCTATTTCCACGTAGCTCAAAGCACTCCTCATCTTCCCGAATGACCAGCCCGAGTGGCATCATGCTCGCTATCACGCAGGATGCATCGTGTGATACCGTGCGGTAGGCAGATATCACTCTAAGGCACATCACGCGGTAGGTGCTCTCCAGTTTCTGTAGGTAACTGGTTACCCTTAGTGCTATTGACCATGACGGGCCGCCGTACCTGAGGATAGATACGGCAACGCCTGCCAGTAACCTACGTCTACTGGCGCATACCTTTGAGCTGTTGGACATCATCCTCGATAGTGCCGCAAAAGCAGTCGAACCTCTCTTGCATGTATAGTCGACGTGGCTGCCGAGGGTCAGCTTGTCGTCTATAATGACTCCGAGAGACTTCAGACTCCGCTGTGAGGTGATCACGACTTCTCCCACATGGATAACTGCATATTGTGCCGACTTGCGGTTGTTGACGATAACTACCTCCGTCTTAGGCTGAGCGAGCTCCAGGCCTCTCGCGCTCATCCATTCCGCCACCCTGTTGATCGCGTGTTCTGCAGTTAGTTTTACCTCAGGGATTGACTCCCCGTAGACCTCCAAGGTTACGTCGTCAGCAAAGCCGACGATCTTGACCCCAGGAGGGAACTTCAGTCTCAGAACCCCGTCATACATGAGGTTCCATAGCACCGGGCCTAGGATCGAGCCCTGCGGGACTCCAGCGGTAATCGGAACCCTTCTCTGACCGGCATCGGTCTCGTATAGCAGTACGCGGTTCTGGAAGTAGCTTTCCAGGATCCGGTACAGACCCACCGGTAAGCTAAGCCGGTGTAACGAGAGCGCGATGGCATCCCAGCTTGCGCTGTTGAATGCGTTCTTCACGTCAAGTGTCACTAACGCACAGTATCGAATACCTCGCCTTTTTCGTTGGATCGCTATCTCGGCAGTCTTTATCACTGAGTTGATAGCGTCTACTGTGGACTTACCCTTCCGAAAGCCAAACTGGTTGCTTGACAGGCCGTCCGTATCTTCTGCGTACGGGGTTAGCCTGCTGAGGATGATCCTCTCAAGCAATTTGCCAGTCGTATCTATCAGACAGATTGGTCTTTACGCCGATGGGTCGCCTGGCGGCTTCCCGGGCTACGGCAACAACACCAATTTCTGCCTTTTCCATCTATCGGGAAAACGGCACTCGTCAAGGCATCTCTGCATAGCTAGCCTGAACATCTTCGGATTCACTATGCCTTGAGAGCGCTGTTTGGAACTCCATCCGGCCCTGGAGCTTTGTTTATTGCTAGGGAATTAGCCACTGCGAGTAGTTCTTCATTCGTCACCGGAGCCACCATTTCGGCCGTGCCCGCACTGTTTCGGAGTGCAGGTGGCCAGGGGCTTGTGGCTCAAGACGGGAAGAGTACTTCGATAATCGTCGCCAACCGGTCCGGAGACCGTTCTGGGGGTGAAGAGCCCCCTTTAGTCTTGGCCATCACGATTCTGTAGGCGTCACCCCACGGATTCGCGTTGGCACTCTCACACAGGTTGTCGAAACACGCTCTCTTGCTGCTTTTAATGGCCTTGTTAAGGGCCAATTTCGCAGTTCGAAACACTTCACGGCGGTTCTCTCTTGCATCCTCGGTGTGGGCTCTTTGCATCCTACGCCTAGCTCTGAGGCAGGCTGATCGTAGGGCTGCAATCTCGGCACTCCACCAGTATACCGAGCATCTGCCGTTTATTGGCAGGGTGTTTCTCGCTTTAGTGGCGTCGCACGCGCGTGATAGAACGGCCACCAGCGCATCCCCGCTTAGACTGTCGGTGTTGGCCTCCAGTCCCAGGGCCGCGGTGAAAGCTTCGCTGTCGAAGTGATTGGACTTCCACCCGCGTACCTGACAGGGATCTCCCGCCCTCGGATGCTGCACACCATAGTTGATCCTAAAGCGGATTGATAAATGATCGCTATGGGTGTAGCCTTCGTCTACCCTCCATTCCATTCCTGAAACCAGACTCTGGCTGGCAAATGTTACGTCAATCCTTGCCTCCACCCCGTTTCTACGGAATGTGCTAGCGGAGCCATTATTAGCTAGCACAGTATCGAGTTTCGCAAGCGCCTCAATTAGCGCTTGGCCCCTGCTATTTGTACAGTGGCTGCCCCACTATACTGCCCAAGCGTTAAAGTCTCCCGCTATGACTACCGGTTTCCGGCCCACTAGGTCGGACGAGAGCCTGTCGATCATCTGGTTGAACTGTTCTATTGGCCACCTTGGTGGAGCGTAGCAGCTACAATAGAACACACCATTGATCTTGGCAATCGCAACACCCTCGGCGGAGGAGTGTATTACCTCTTGAACCGGGAACCGTCCCGTTGTACAGATTGCCACCATCCCAGACCCGTCCGACACCCAATTGCCGTTGCCGGCAGGGATGTTGTACGGGTCTGATAGGAGGGCAACATCTGTCCTCGACTCCGAGACCGACTGCCACAACAGCTGTTGGGCTGCTGCACAATGGTTAAGATTTAGCTGTGTAACGTTCACGGCTTCTTCTTATTTGTTTTCTCATTTGTTTTGGCCGAATTTTGCGTCATGCCACTATTCCAAAAGCGTGCGCGATGTTTGAAATAATATACGTTAGGCATAATGGACGTTGGGCACAATGAACGACAGGCATAATTCACTAAAATATAAATGTAATCGCCAGGTTTTATTGATAATAGATATCTCAACCTCACCCTCGTTTTTTTCGGGTTAGAAGAAAAACTACGCTTTTTATTTCGATTATAGAGGTTTTAACCTTAAGGTCATTCGTCTCTTCGGGTTAGAAAAATCTCGTAGGAAAAATTTCTAGCCCCTATGTGCAGGGGCGGGACTCGAACCCAGGTGCGCTGCGTACAAGGCAAGCGATTTACCAACTACGCTACGCCCCCCCCCCCCCCAACTACGCTTTGTTATACCATACCTTCGTATGACTTTACACAAAATGGAAAATACAATGCGAGGTATTTATCCCATACAAGTGTAGACTATTTTCTATTTTTTTTCGCTTGGATGAGTTGTATGCTTTCTTCATTTAACAGTTTTGGTTCAAACACATTTCAAGCCTATTTGATGCATTACCAATATAATTGTATCCAAGTATTGAAAAATAAAGCAATCTAATGAACAAACATTAAGTTGTGGAGCTACGACAACTTGCAGTATTGTGGACAGCATCCGCATTAGACTAACGATGTTGCGTTTTTGACGATACCTTTTTTGTTTCGGTAACTTCGGTAATTTATCCACTAAAATTTTTTCTCGTGTCAGCCAGTTTCCGTAGTTCTATCATTGAAGGGCTCAAGAATCTAATCATTGAACTTAATTCGTTGAATGAATAATAAAGTGGATCATTCTTTCTTTCATGAGCTGTTCTTCAAGGCATATATTTTCTTGTTGGACAATTGCACCATGTATTTAATCTAAATTATCATGCGTTATTCGTACCTTAATTCAAATGAGATTGTTTTTAAGCAAAGGTGTTGAACCTATTTTAGGCTTGTGCAATTTATCGGTTTACGTCGATAAATTAACGCAATCTGAGTCTCCGCATGCCAAACTTTCTATCTGCTTCTTTTATTTTAAGTAAAGATTTCTTCAAGTAAATACAGCAGATCAAAATATTGATCAAGTTTAATTAGCTTCCACAGTATTTCTACATCAAGAAAATTCAAACATTCACACTCTCACCACCCGAGACTATCACCGCTAAAAAATAAGTTTCTTGAAATGATACTTCAACATTATAATTTATGCCATTATGCCAATCGTCCATTATGCCTAATGTCCATTATGCCTAGCGTCCATTATGCCTAACGTCTTTATGCTTAACGTCAATTATGCCTAATATACGTATGCCAAACGTCCGCATAGGCCTAACGTATTCATAAAACCAGGCCCGACGAGAGGGGGGGTCAGGGGGGGCAACTACCCTGGGGCCCGGGTCTGTTTTGGGGGCCCGCATTTTTAACTGAATTAAATTTATTTTAATTTAATTGCTGAAGTTTATTGTTTCTGTCGACACTGCAAATATATTACAATCAACTACTTCAACTTTAGCGGCATTAATTGGGTTCGCAATAATACATCATTTCTGTACCCAGACTCATCACACTCATCAACTAACACGTGTATCACTCAGCTACTCGACGGTTACAGCACCGCGGGGCTAGTTCAACTATGTGACGTCACTAATGACAACAACTGTATTTTGGATCTTTGCTTTGGAAGCCAGGAGCTCTCCGATCACTTTGCCGTTTGTCGTGCTCCAGCTCCTCTCGTTAAACTATGCCAACCCCACCCTGCTCTTCATTGTTTTCTCCGAAAATGTGTACCTTGTACATTCGAAGATACCACTGAGAAACTGACATATGCCTATCGCAAGACAGATTTTCGAGGAATGCACCTTTTCTTGTCTCGTATCAATTGGAGTGAAATCTTGCCACAATCTGATGCAAACGCAGCGGCTGAAATTGTTTCGAACGTACTGATTTTTGCTATCGACCAGTTTACTCCTAAAAAACTCAATCATGGCTGTGAATATCCTCCATGGTCGAATCGTACACTAAAAAAGTGTAAATCGGCCAAGAGGTCAGCTCTAAAAAAGTTTTCGAAATACCGAACCGATATGCTAAAGAATCAGAATCTTCTTAAATCATTGTTACAAGAGACTTAATAAGGCGTGAGTCAGGTTTACCCACTTCTATGTCGCTGAGTGATTTAGAAGCGACTTCATTGCCGGACATCTGTGAGTTATTTCGCCAACAATTCAGCAGTGTTTTTACCAATGATACTCTTAATAATCAACAAGTCTCCGCAGCAGCCGACAACATTCCCCGTAGGACTAGTATTGGACCTCATTTCACGATATCTTCCGATGTTGTACAAAAAGCTTGCACAAAACTCAAGTGTTCTAACACTCCTGGACCTGACGGAATCCCATCATCTATCATTAAAATATGCTCGTCGTAGCTTTGCCTACCTCTGTCCGTCGTTTTCAATATATCGTTAAGTTCCGGAGTGTTTCCTACCATCTGGAAATCATCTTATGTTTTTCCGGTTTATAAAAAGGATCCAAAAGCGAAGTTCCCAATTACCGAGGAATCGCATCTTTATGTGCACTATCGAAATTATTGGAGCTCATCGTTCTCGAGTTTTTGACACATTGTTGTTCTAGATACATCTCAGAAACTCAACACGGTTTCATTCCCAGGCGATCTACTTGCACTAATTTAGTAGCCTACACCTCATTTATCGCTCGCTCGCTACAGGATCGATTGCAGGCTGATGCAATATACACCGATCTGTCGGCCGCCTTCAATAAAATCAACAAAATGTCTGTTAAAATCGGGAATCATTTATCCTCATCCTTCGACGTAACGTCCGGCGTACCTCAAGGCAGCCATATCGGTCCTTATATTTTCCTTCTATACATAAACGATCTGGATTCATTGATTAAGTGCTTCAAGGTGTCTTATGCCGATGATTATAAGTTATGCCATATAGTTAAAAGTTACTCTGATGCTTTGTTTTTGCAATCTCAGTTAGACATTTTCGCTAATTGGTGCATGACTAACATGATGGTTTTGAATGCCTCGAAGTGTTCTGTGATTACGTTTGCACGAAAACGCTCCATCGTAACATTCGACTACACTATCTTGCAAAACAAATTAAAAAGAGAAACTACAGTGAAAGATTTAGTGGTTCTTGTGGATTCAAAGCTTACATTTAAGGATCACATTGCTTTTATTTCGTCTAAGGCTTCGCGTAATCTAAGAGTTATTTTTAGGGTTACTAAGCATTTCACTAACGTACAGTGCTTAAAAACGTTGTACTGCTCGCTCGTTCGTTCCACACTGGAATACGCCGCCGTTGTTTGGGCTCCTTTCTACAAGAACAGCATTCAACGCATCGAGAGTATTGAGCGTAAATTTGTGTGTTTTGCGCTGCGCCACCTGCCTTGGAGCGATCCCTACAATCTGCCCAGATACGAAGATCGTTGCAACCTCATTGGTCTTGAAACACTGTCTTTGCGCCGCAATGTGACCAAAGCGTCTTTTGTCTCTGATCTGTTATTGTCTCGCATTGACTGCCCTGATTTACTCCGTCTTCTCAACATTGATATTCGCCTCCGAAACCTTCGTTCCTACTCTTTTGTCCGTCTTCCAGTGTCTCGTACTAATTATGGCAAAAATGAACCCGTCAGTAGCATGTGTAGAGTGTTCAATCAATGTTACAATGTCTTTGACTTCAATTTGTCTCGCACTTCTTTAAAAAAATTGTTTTCGCGCACCCTTTCCCAAACCTGATAGTGTTAGCCAATTTTTTATGTTAATGTTAATACTTTACCTATGTAAGATAGAGTTTAAGAAGAGTTTATTTTAAGCAGTGTTTAGTGTTAGTCATTGTATCATTTGGTTTGTTTGTTAAATGTTGATACCCAAAAGATAGAGGTTTTGTGGGAGAAGGAGCTTTTGAAAATCCACTCCCGCGGGTTTTTCCCTCTCAATAATAATAACTACGTTCCAATCGTTCCAATGGTTTTCTGAAGTACGTGAACGTAACCCAATTAGATTCATTTAACAGTGAAATAGAACCATTCTGGTTTCATTTATCGCAAGTGTTCGTCAAAGTGTACAGTATGAAGTTGTTTACAATATTCTTAGCTAATGTTACTAATAAAAGTTGGATATTTTCGGAATGGGGTTGACGAATAGATGACGAAAATCAATGAATGAAGCCACTTTGAAAACCAAGATGGCGAATTCTAGTTAAGACATCTCTATAACCTAAAATATTGACATTTACGAAAAAAGATAATCATAGAATTGATATATTGGTATATTGATTTGTGATGCGGATGATATGATTATAGAAAACTTCTCTGAACCAGAAGACGCTATATTGGCCTTCAAAAGGGCATCGCTCATCTACTCGGCAAACCCGCTTAAAAATACCCTCATATTTTATACAGATATTGTTTGAAATAGCTCCAAGGTACCATTTCTATCATCTACTCATTAAGCCCGTTTCAAAAATTCCCAAATTGTTAGGGTTATTGTTCAATCGGAAGTCTCCATCCTGGATTTCAAAAAGGTGCCAAATATCCATTTTCATCATGTACTTGTCAAGCCCGTTCCGGAAATACCCATATTGTTAGGGTTATCGATAATGTTGCTCAACCAACGAATTTTGATAAGAATGTGAAGCGAATTTTTTACGATCTAAATCCCAAAAAACGAACTAATTCAATTTACGAACCCTTGGCTTGGTCCGTAAATAGAGGTTCCAGTGTACACATTTGATGCAGAAAAATGTGGGAATTGAACTAGATACTTATTCTACCTGTTAGTATTCACCAAAAGTTGAAACTCTTTCTCTCACAACTCTCTGTCTCAGTCTTTCTAACAGCAGACTTCGCTGTTGGATCCCATTCATCGCATTCGGAATGTTTTCTCTCTGAATGTTAGCGCAAATGTAACAACTGATTCCAAAACCGATTTTACCATGTTCAGAAACCAATAAAGAAAATTCGTTCAGGTCATAGTGACAACTGCAATAGATGCATCCAGTGCCTCAAAATCAACAACATGTACCAACAATAAGAAACAAGGCAGCATCAGTGGTGCGCAATTTTACATTCAGTTGCCTATTTCTGATTAATTTGCTGAATTCAATATTCAGTTTCAATGCTTCCCTCATTCATTCGCTTCCAAACTGACTGAAATTTTATGCAGAATCGAATGGTTGAGTGCAGAGGAAATATAAATTCATTCACAAACCAAAGCATTCATTTGTTATTATGTGGACAGTTTGAAGGCAGAAGTTCTTTTACATTTTCGAGCATAACTGAACTGCATAATCTATATCTGGTGCACTTTTGCTTGATGATCTCAGAGCGGACGGACGAGGAAAACAAACAAACCTTCGATTCATCGCGGCGTGCATAAATAGAATTTTATTTCTCTTTCAAGCTCACGAAGGGATGTCAATTTTTCTAAGCTCGGATTCTGAGCAGCATTAACGATGGTAGCATTAACGTGCGTCAAGGGAGCATGAACGATGGCGATATGGACTGTATGGCAATGTCGCAAAAAAGGTTTCCAATTGCAATGGCAAATCGGACGCAAGTCATTCTAATGGCCAGCCACAAACAAATATTCCTTTATTATTTTTATTTTTTTCATCTATTACTTATTTAAAATACTGACGACTCTGGTAAGCTAACGCATTGAATCGTATCAAATAAACAATTTTCATAAAAAATAGTTTAATTGAAACGGTTGCATTTGTATAGTTCCTCTAATCGATGTTGAAATAAGAAGTCATATATGGTATGGCCCGCCAGTACTTCGAACCCCGGGGCCCGGCGCGGCTCTCGACGGCCCTGCATAAAACCTATTAGGCCATGATGAAGCGCGATATTCGGAGTGGCGAAGGACGAAAACGAAAGGATGAAGAAGGGAAAAAATCTAAGAAAAATGTACCGGAAACAACTGTACTGATGGAGGCCGTCAATCGCAAATGTTGAACATTTTACTCAAACTCATTGTAAAGTTTAACCGATGTATGTAAGCTGAAATAAATACATATATTTAACTACTGTAAAACTTTGGTTACATTCCGATAACTATAGCCGATTCATCAATCAATCAAAAGTGTTGCAAAAATTAACGACTCACCCTTTGGTATCGTTGTTTCTAATTTCTTGATTGAATTGGTTCATAACAGCTTTTGTT